>NC_069659.1:195572500-195730000 GCF_027244095.1 Hemicordylus capensis | reverse complement strand
CACTGCCTGCCAATTTGCCACTGAGCCCGATTTAAGGTTTTGATATTGACTTATAAAGCCCTGAACAACCTGACCTGAAATACCTGAAGGAAAGGAAAACCTTCTCTCATATAGGCTTGCCCATCAGTTAAGATCTGTAGGAGAGGCCCTCTTGGTAGTGCCACCATTGTCAGCAGTTAAAGGGGTAGGGGCACGTGAGAGGGCTTTCTCTGTGGTGGCCCCTAGGTTGCAGAATGCCCTCCCCTCTGAGGTGTGCCAAGCTCTGACATTGTGCCCATTCAGGAGAATGGTGAAGACCATGCTCTTTACCCTGGCCTTTGACTAGAGATGTAGTGGTTCTTCCCCTCTCGGGCACTGCATTTTTTTAACTGTATTTTTTATTTTATGATGTTGTAGTTAATTATGTTTGATATTGGTTTTATTGTAACCTGCTCTGAGACCTTTAGGTATAGGGCGGGCTAGAAATGTAAGTAAGTAAGTATGTAAGTAAGTCAGGAAAGGAAGGAAGGAAGGAAGAAAGGAAGAAGCACAAGATAGACACCAGCAACAGCCACTGGAAAGATGCTGTGCTGGGGATGGATAGGGTCAGTTGCTCTCCCCCTGCTCAGTAAAGAGAATCACCATTTTGAAAAAGTTCCTCTTTGCTCAGTCAGCAGATGGATGCATCATCGTCATCATGAACAAAGCCCACAGTTCCTTTGGAAGGCTCTCAGGCTGCATCCAGCTCTCCTTCCCTCCCTCCAGGAAGTGCTTCTGTTTCAAGGACTACTTTAGCTCTCTTCTGCTGTTCAATAAACAGACACTCTTCATGAGCAGATCATCCAGGTCCGGAAGTCCTGCTGGGTGTGTCACTCACCCCCTTGCCTGCGCTGCTCACGGTGACAGTGGTGACCATCTGAAGAGGCAAGTGCTGTGACCTGGTGGGCACTTCAGTGATTATGGAAGCACCTGTCAATACTTGCCTCTTCAAATGAATGCTGCCATAACCATGAGGTAACAATGCAGGCAGAAGGGTGGGTGACGCACCCGGCAGGACATCCAGATCTACTCTTTGAACGCTCTGCATGTGCAGAGTGTCTTCTTATTGAACAACTGAGCAGGGCTAGAGTGATTCCGGAAACAGAAATGGAAAATGGAGAAGTGAAACGTTTCACTCTTCTCATGCCTTCCACCACTTTTTCTCCAGGGAAGCAATGGAAAAAGAGGCTCCGGGCCAAACTGCATATTATAATCAATCAATCAATCAATCAATCAATCAATCAATCAATCAATCACTCACATAAATAAATATTATGTTCAATGCAGTGAAAAGAGGTGTGGTTAAGACAGACATTCTCTCTCTCTCTCTCTCTCTCTCTCTCTCTCTCTCTCTCTCTCTCTCTCTCTCTCTCTCTCTTTAAATGAAAAGCAACAATTACGGGCCCCCAATCTGGACTGGAAGTGTGTGAGTGCAAAGGGGCCAGAGGGCAACCCTTTCCCCCTGTGCTTTTCCTGCACAAAATCACCACCCCAGAGTTGCTATTTGCCCTTCAAGCAGGGACAGTTTTCCCATGAGGCAAGCTATGGTGGTTGCCTCAAGCAGTGAGTTTTTGGGGTGCCACGAGTGTGGCAAGATGCCCTTCTGCTGCTCCCCACCTCCCTATTCTGCCCATCATCATCAGATTGGCAAAGAGCTGCCCCAAGTCCTCTGCCACCTCTTCCTCCTCCTAGGCTGGCACATGCCTTCCTATATCCCTCTCCAGGCAGGTAATGCAAAGGAGGGAGTGGAAATAATCATGGATATAGCTATAATTGAGCAGAGGGGTTCAAAGAACCCAGGCCCCCAACTCCAGAGCCCCCCGCCATCTCCACCCCTTCCTATTATTGTCACTATCTTCCCACTTTGAGGGGCTGTAGGTGAGAGGGTTGAACACGGGCCCCTTCTCCCCTAGCTACACCCCTGGAAATAATGGAAGAGCAGTAGAGTACAGCAGACACTCTATAAAGCACCTCCTGACCTGTACTCTACTACCCTTTCATTGTTTCCTCTCCCTCCTTTGCATTACAGCAGTAGCATGCACAGGAAGCAGGGATGTGCACAGAATGATATTTGCATTCTGTTCCGAGCTTGGAACGGAACACAAATGCCCAGAATGAGCTCCAAACACTTGAAACATTCCGAGCACCATTTTGGAGTCTAAAATGGTGCTCTTCTAGCCTCTGCGCACACGTGGCAGCCATTTGTGTGGTAGTGCTAACCATGATAATGGCTGCTGCACATGCACAGAGGCCAGAAGAGTGCCCTTTTGGAGTCCAAAATGTTGATCAGAATGCTCGGAACCTTCCAACTTGGAACAGGGTTGCTCGGAATGGTTGCTGAGCTGTTCTGAGTTCAGAGCAGGCCCTTCACTTGAATGTTCTGAGCTCAGAACTCTCAAAATGGCCCATTTCAAAGTGGAATGTTCAAAGCTCAGAATGTTCTGCACATCCCTAGAAGGAAGTAGGAGGTTGTGCTCCAAGACAGGCCGCAGTGGTGGCAAGAGGGGTGTGTGTGTGTGTGTGTGTGGGTGTGTTCACATTTGCACCCCCAGCTAGAGAAGTGATGGATGTTGCAACCACTGCAAACTAAAAAAAGGAGGTGTGGGGGAGGGGAGGGAGATGGCATTTGGTGCCCGGCTTCAAGCTTGCTGAATTTGTAGGCCACTATTGACTTGAGGGGCAAATAGCTTTGTGGGATTTTCAGTAGGAAAATGGCACAGAAAGAAAGAAGTAGGCCCCTCCCCATGCACTGCAGTCCTAATCTGGACTGGATAGAACCCCTGCAGCTGCTTGGTGTTAAAGAATAGAAATTGCCAGCTTTAAACACATCTTTTACCAATGTAGTTAATCTAATGTGTAGTTTGGGTGAGGCAGAGGCATTCCTGGGATTCATCTTCTCCCTGACTCCTTGTGGTGTCAGCTTATCCACCCACTCCCATTTCAAGGAATAGTGACTCGGCTTGATCTTGAGTTCTCCACTGAGAAAGTAATTGCTGAACAGGGACTCTGAGTTCCCCTTGGTCTCTACAAGATGGCATCCAACAGGTGGCTAGATGCAGTATTTCTGATATGTTATTCTCAGCCCCACCAGCTTCCCCCACCCACCCCACCCACTGTTTAACTTGAGCAAGATTAGCTCTGGGGCATTTTCCGGGAGGATTACTCTTGGGGAAAGCGTCATCCAGCCTTGTTCTTACTATTTCATGGTGATGACTGCCCACCCATAGGTGTCTTTTGTGATGATCATGCAAACTCACCAGATAGGCCACAGGCAATGCAGGAAGGTGGCTGGCACATATGCATGCCTGTGCCAACACATGCACACATATGCACTTTCACACCTCCAGCCGAGCTCTCGCCCCATCCAGTTTTCAGCTGATCCTCCAGCTTAGTTTCATTTGTTTGCCTTTGTGCTTTGCAGAAGCCAGCCAGCAGCAGCTGTATGGCAACGGCACAGCAGCCGCTCAGTTCCTGGCCAAGAACCCTGTGAAATTAATCCACATCTCACTGAAATCCTACCCAGCATTCGGGTCACTGCCTCGTTCCAGCACTGCAAAAGGAGGGATTCCGCCATGATTTATTACTGGCCCCAACGCACATATTATTATGAAATGAGTTTATTACACTCTAAATCTCCTGTTAATGTGCTACTGTTTTAATCCCTTTATCCAATTTTCAGTCTCTCAGGCTTGGCTGCCATTCACTTGCACAAAACTCTCCATTCTGAAGGTTTTATTGTGCGATATCCATATTCATTTATCCTGCTTTAAGGCTGTGGTGTGGAGGTGGGGGAAGATGAGAGCAAGGGAGAAGGGATGGGAGAGGCAGGAGTGTGTGCGAGGGGATGGAGTGGGGGAGAGGAAGACGGCAGAAGCAGCAGTTTAAGGAGAGCATAAAGAAAGAGCCGGAGAAGAGGGGAACATGAGTGGGACGTGCAGGGGACTGGCCAGCATAAAGTAGGAAACACAAATATGGAAGGAAACGGAGGAGGACAAGGGAGAAAGATAAAAGCATGAGAGAGAAAGAGAAAGAGGCATTCACCCGCCACCCCGAAAGCTAGCACAGTGTTAGAGGGGAAAGAGCCAGAGAAAGAGGAGGCACTGTGCAAGAGATACGGTGGGTGGAGAATGGATTTCTTGGAGAGGCCATGCCTACTCAGGGCCAACAGCACCCACTTCCCAGACATGTGCCACTAGTTCATTGTTTCCATCCAGTCCTTTTCCAGAATGTCATATGTCAGAAGGTCCAGGCCTGTGTCCCACCCACACTCATATAGGAAGAAATGGTTCATGGGAACTCCAGCGCCTTCTGCAACCTGGACAAGCTGTGAGGATAATGGCTCTCCACTGAATAGGTAGGCTATCAGTTTCGATCAGCCAGTCTAGGAAACATCCAGGGAAGTTAGAATTTAGGAAACATCCATGGAAGTTACTATTTCTTGGACAGACGTCAGCAGTATGTTTGATGAGAGAGAGAGAGAGGGAGATTGCTGCTGTGGGGAGCATTTCATGACTGACAACTCTACTTGCACCTCTTCCATATCATCAAGCACACTTTAGGGATGTGCACAGAATAATTTTTTTTATTTGTTTTGAATTTGAATCAAATTCCAAATGTTCATTTGGAATTCAAATCGAATCCAAATCTGGTCCAAAAATTCAATCCATTTGACCCTGTTCTGGTACCTTTTTAACCAATCAGGGGGCCTGAATGGTTTTTAAAAGGTGCCAAATGGCTCTTGAATCAAATTCTAAAAATATATTTCAAATTTGAATCTAATTGCCCTTTTAAGGGCAAATTTGAATCACTAGAGTCACCCAGAATCAAATCAATTCTAATTCAGATCAATTTGCATGCCCCTAGCACTCTATTCCCCAAGCACTTGCCTGCTTTCATGCACTCCTCCTGCAAGATCCTCTGAGCACTCTTTCCCATTCACGTGTGCAGCAGCCTTTAAAGACTCTAAGAGGCCTGATGGCTGAATGCTGCTTTGAAGCAACTCTCCTCTGCTTGCCGTGTGCTGTTGGTCAGTGGTGATGTTTTCCCCTCCATATGTGAGAGCAGAGGGCTGAATATCTAATATAGAAAGGGGACACCTTGCTTAATGTAGGAGAGTAGTTATACTGCTGCTTGTCCCCCTTAGAAACTTGGGATACGTGCTTGTTATGGGGCCAAAAACAGCCTTCCAAAAAGTTCAAAAGAAACTTCTGAAAGAAGAATAAAGAAGTATTTTGAAAAACATATAACTTTGTGAAGGGTGGGGGATCTTAAATCAGAGAAATAACAAGAAGTCAAAACTTTGGTTAATGTTTAGTCCATTTTGCTTTCACTATGAGAGAATGATAGTGAAAATGACTAAGCATTAACCAAAGGTCCCAGTCCAGATTAAAACTGCTGTTGCAGATTAAACATGCCCATGTCAACTCCTGGCAAGGCAGATGGATGACCCTGGCAGATAGCTGTTATTTTTAGCTATAAAGAAGGGGAGTGTACAACAAAGATTTTAAAACCACAGTTTTAAACACTAGATTAAGATGCGGAAAGTATGGAGTGAAAGTTGTGATGCTTAATGCAAGCAACATCTAATCCTCAAGTTGACTACTGACTGCCTATGAATGTAAAGTCAGAGAACTTTAACTTAAGGCAGGAGCTCCCAATCTTTCTGAACAAGCGAACAAATCTTCAGCTCAGGTACATGACAGTGTGTGTGTGTGTGTGTGTGTGTGTGAGAGAGAGAGAGAGAGAGAGCACACAAATGCAAATATTGCAGTTATGAGATGGACTACTCCAGTCACTGGCATACATCCAGACAAACTTACTCACTGACTCCCATTGAAAAAATTAATAGGGCAAGTAAAGTTGTCCCATTAATTTCAATAAGACTGCCATGAGTAACTTAGTGTGATTGTGAGCCAATGACTGGAATAGTCCATCTCATAGCTGTAAGATTTACATTTGTGTGTGTGTGTATACACAGATATACATAAACATACAAGTTTAAGAGTACAGTTAGTCACTGGCTCACATCCACACTAAGTTACTCATAAGATGTCTTATTGAAATTAATGGGACAACTTTACTTGCCCTGTAGTAAAGTGGGAGTATCCAGTGCTAATTTTCTGAAGCTTGTCAGCCAGGTTGAGGGGAGGGATATGTTGAGCTTCAGCACTTAGCCAGCCAATCACTCTCCTCCCTTCCCTTCTGCCACAGGTACATCACTGAGGATACATTGGCTTCAAGCCAGCAATCCTCAGATCGGGAACAAATATCAAGGCTGTGATGTAGGGAGGCAGGAGGGCTCTGAGTACCTTCTGGGAGCTCTTCAAGTACCTCTAGGAGTACTAGTACCCATTGTTAACAACTCCTGATGCAGGGTGTCTGTTTTTCAACTGTATATAAAAATAATGTTAAGCCTCATCTTTCTTGGGTGAAAAGGAGAGATATACTACAGCACTATGTATATTTATAGCAAAAGATCCAATATATGCATGCCATGATTTTCCAGCAAACACACACACACACACACAATCACACACACACACACTGGTGTCGGGAAGAGAGTTTAGCTTCTTTCACCATTTCCCCTGTCTCTTTTTTAAAAATAGCAAGTTTCAAGCTCTTATGACTGAGAAGGTATACTTGCAACAGTACATGGGGAATCTTGTCCCTCATTCCAAGGATACATTGGCTTCAAGCCAGCAATCATCAGAGTGGGAACAAATATCACGGCTGTGGAGTAGGGTGTGGACACACAGAACTGATGATAGAATTGCACAATGTAAAAATAATTTCCCTATCTCAAAAACTTTAAAAGCCACCCATTCCAAAGCTCTCCTTCAGCAGAGGTTTGTCCCCCTCATGCCCTGAAAACATGGAAAGAGTCTCACTGAATCTGTTCCCAAGCACGGCCCTTCACTTGATTCTTTAGATTGTAAACATTCATTCATTCATTCATTCATTCATTCAACATATTTGTATACTGCCCCAAACACAAGTCTAACACGTTAGTATAGGGGTGACCCCCCCATCCCAACCCCAGGCCCCGAAAAACAATTTTGGGCCGGTAGGGGCCACCACCGGGAGCTCTCCGGAGCTCATTTCTAGGCAGCCCTCATTGCTAGATAATGTTCATCTGAGGAGGCTAAATTAACGTTATCCAGCAATGAAGGCTTCCTGCCTAGAAATGAGCTCTGGAGAGCTCGCCCAGGCTCTGTGGATCCCAGGCCTCACCCCTCCATGTGTGAGGAACCGGCACCCTCATGGACTGGTACCCAACAGCTCACGGACTGGCACCAGACCGGTGGTTGAGAAACAATGGTCTACGCAATTCTACATGAACTGAAGCAGATTCAGTGAGGCTCTTGTCACATTTTCAAAAAACTAGGGACATAGGTCAGGATAGGTAAGGAGCTGGCAAGGGGGATAGGTAAGGAACTGTTAAGGATGGCTGTATCATAAATTTCCAGGCTCACTTTGACCATACTCCCCCCCACCGCCCCAGTCCTCTAATGGACAATTGTTGATGCCTTGTCTCTAAACTGCTCTATAGATATCACTTATAGCAGGGACATATATTTTATAGACTGCATATTATTACCATCAGCATGGCTATCAGTTGTCCATCCCCACACAACCTATGCCTAGAATAGATCTAATCCTTCTAGATTCTATCTTTCTGCAGCTATCAGTCTAAGCATGGAAGATGATACAAATGTTCACATTGCACAGTTTGAATTGGCCAGGTGAACACAAATCTTTGCAGGCTGGGAGACAATGTTCAGGCACAAATGAAAAAGGGGAGAGGTGACTAAACAGTGGAATATAGGGTTTTAAGTTTCATTTGATTTTAAGCTGGATGGACACCGTGTTTCATATGGTGGTACAATCTACTTACTTGTGGAGCCAAAGATGACTTTCCTTTTATATTAAGGGTCCAAGTAGTATGTGTGAATACTAGAATAAATATGTCTTGGGAAGCTTCCCATATGCACTGAGATCTGCTACTTAAGGCAGGATCTTCAGATCTTCTTCTGGGTTGGACTTAGCTGGCAGCAGAGGCACTGGAGAGTTGGGGGGCTCTCAGCATCCAGAGTCTCTATAGCTAGGTAAGAAGCAGGGTCACCTTTTTTGAGTTGCCCACCCACACGTACATTTCTGTAGGAAACCATCACAACGTTCAGTAAGACACCAAGCCAATGCCTCCACGTTTGTTGCAGCCGAGTGCCCAGGGTGCTGGGGGCAGCTTTCAAGGTCTGGTGTCCCAGTCAGTCTGGAGGAAGACTGGTCAAAATCATAGCCTGGAGGAAGACTGGTCTTGTGGTAGCAAGCATGACTTGTCCCCTTAGTTTAGCAGGGTCCGCGCTGGTTGCATATGAACAGGAGACTAGAAGTGTGAGCACTGTAATACATTCTCCTTAGGAGATGGAGCCACTCTGGGAAGAGCATCTAGGTTCCAAGTTCCTTCCCTGGCATCTCGAAGACAGGGCTGAGAGAGATTCCTGCCTGTAACCTTGGAGAAGCCGCTGCCAGTCTGTGTAGACAATACTGAGCGAGATCGACCTATGGCCCGACTCAGTATATGGCAGCTTCCTATGGTCCTATGTTCCTAAGTTATGGCAGGGTTAAAGGGCCCTTCCCGATCAGGACGAAGACGCTTGCATAAGCATGACTTCTTTCAAAGTAGTATCGCACTGGAATTGTGCAAGGGGGCTTTGAGAAGAGTGGGATCAAGTCAAGAAGTCTTTCACAAGTACAAGTGGAGATGACATGACTACTGTGTGCAGGACCTGGATACTGAACTTGGATCTGATTGGTGTTAGGAGAGGATCCTGGACTGGACCATCGTCTGAGCCATTGCCTGCCTACCCTCTTTGCCCCTCGGCTTTCCCCCACCTCCCCTTCTTTTCCTCTTCCTGGCACTCTTCCTCCTCCTCCTCCTCGCACCCTTGCTTCCCTTTGTTCTTCTTCCCCTCTCCTCCGAGCTTCCCTCCCACTCCCTTGCTCCTTTCCCCTTCTCTCTGCTGCTCCCTGTGATGTCAAGCAGTTCCTTCTCCACTCTGACACAGAAGCCTGTACCACTTCCAAGGCTCCTGCTGTCAGCTGGGGAATAGATAAAGATAAATGATATTATGTTAAATTCCACTTAATGACAAATTTTTAATTTTCTGAACATGGTCATTTTCTGGCTAGTGAATCAAGTGTAGGGAGCTAATTACATGAAGATCTGAACAAAAATAACTCCTAATTTTCAAGGATAATGGAAGAGAAATGTTGGAGATTAATGGCACTATTTATCTTTTTTAAATTTCTATCTTTCTCTGTGATAGCAGTGCTCCCCAAGGAAAATATTCATAAAATGAAATTGAAGTCGTAACTTAATAGGTTATTAAAATTTTTGAGTGCATATCACTTTCCTTCCGCCGCACTGTAAATTTAAATTGAAGTTTGCAGCTCCCCGAGTCACCAGTGGAGGTTTTTTTTTATGATGGCACAATAGAGGGAAACATGCATCTTTGTCAAGAGGTATTTGCTATTCTAATTTTATGGCAGGCCGGATTATCAGAAAGGAATGTCAGAGTACGGGGAAGCTGACAACACCACAGCCTTAAGCCATGTGTTTCCATTAGCGCCCAAAGCCGTCCAGGGGTTTCTCTGGACCGTTATTTTCCATTTCAGTCTTTTATCTTGATTTAAAGTGAGGGCGCTGAAAATTCAGCTCCTGTCATTTTTCTCACTCACTCTCTCATACTCTCTCTCTCTCTCTCTCTCTCTCTCTCTCTCTCTCTCACACACACGTTATTCCCCCCATGTCTGTCTATGTGTCTGGTTATTGCCCCCCTTTTCTCCCCCCCCTTTCCTTTTTTTTAACTACTCTATCATGTAGGCCTTGGTCTGGTGAAAGTTGGGGGGTAATGAATAAAATAAAATAAAAATAAAAATCCTGAGTCAAAAAAAGGAAGGAGACCTAGCTGCCAGACTTTTTTTAAGATTCTGAGAGACAAGGGAGTTGGATATTTATCTGAGCCCCTCACCTTTCTTTTCTCAGTTGGAGGAGATTGTTTGTCAAGGTCAATGTAGCCCTCTCCACATGTGAGGGCTACATTGAGGGCTCTCTGATAGGGGCCGCTGTCCCTATTGAAGCCCTCCCTCAAAAGGGCCCATGTAGAATTTCATTGCCTTCTTGCTCGCTAATTCGATGATTTAATTTGTGAATTGTCAAATCATTTTTTTTCATGGAGAGCCGGTCTACCCATTAAACCCATCATGCCCCAAAAACCCACCCACAGAGCATTTGGGCAATCAGGTGATTTTCAAGGTTTAAATTTGTTTTTGTCAGGGTCATTTCAGGTCATTGACCTACTGATCCAGATAACATTCAATGTGGGGAGAGTAGGTATACCAATTAGTTTTCTCTGAGGACTAGTCTACCCATTTAACCCAATTGGTAGACCAGCACTCCCCAGAAAAACAGTGCAGTTTTGAGGACTGTTTTTCTGGGGAGAGCTGGTCAACCAATTGGGGTTCATGGGTAGACCAGTCCTCCAAGAAAACCCACTGGTAGACCAGCTCTCCCCACATGGAATGTTATCTGTGTCAGTAGGTCAACTACCTGAAATGACCTTGACAACATTTTAAAAAAATAATTAAAAATCGCCTAATTGCCCAATTGATCTGTGGGTTGGGTGGTGGGTAGCACCCATCATGCCCCACCAGCTAACCTGCTGTGGTATTGCCAGAAGCCACCCATGGGGGACAATGGGGTGTTTTGAGTCCCCATTGTTCCCTATAGGAGAAACACAGCACAAAGCACCCACAAGCTATTCCTCCCAACAGAACGCACCTTTCAAAGTCAGTCAAAAGTAGATGGCCAAACATGACTCACAATGGCCCACTGTCAGCCACTGTGCCAGTGCATCAGTAAAATTATAGACACAGTTTGCTCCCTTACATAGTTATGCATATGTCCTTACTTGCAACAGCTGCCACAGCACAGCAGCACCCTTAGCAGCCAGAAGATGAAAGCATAGCCATAAGCTCAACTACAACGACGTCTTTAGCCACATTTTGAGTGAGTAAGTACACCTTACAAAGTAGAGCAGAATGCAGATTGCAGAGCAGACCAGAGCAGCGAGGGAAGCACAAGTTAGTCTCTAAGTCAAGGGAGACATGAAACTCAACAGCAATCACCAAGAAATATTACACAGGCACTGCCACTGTCCATTTTTTGGCCACAGCATCTCACAAGCAGACCACCAAACCACAGCTCTAGGAAGGAAGGCAAGCACCGATGTTCTGCCTTTGTCAATCAGAGATCCTGCAAAATCAAATACTTTAAGCTCAAGCAATAGCAAAACATTACACTCAGTGCAGAGGAAAAACAACCACCACAAAATCAAACCTCCTTGCCTCTCCTGATGTAAGAAGAGGCACCCAAGGACAGCAAGGAGAAGAAAACCAGAAAACCAAACTTTCCTGGAGAAGTACTCTAGTCGTGTGTGCTGTGTGTATGGATACAAGTGTACGATAGACTCAGATTGCCTGGGCCCTGACTGACAGCCTGCCAGGCTGACACATGTCAGGGCACCAGTCCACCTCATCATCAGTCATAGTAGGGGCGCATGGTTTTTTTGAACCAAAAAAAATTGGTTCAGTTTGAATATGAATCTATTCGAACCAGACCACATTGCTCTGAACTGGTTCGTTCAAACTGAACTGCCAGCCAAGTCCGTTTGATCAAACCAGTTCTGACAGTTTAAGCAGCCATTACTTGTAAAGGGGAATCTGGTGAGGATTCCTCTTTACAAGTACAGGGGGTGGGGTGCCCTTCAAAGGATATGGGGCAGCTGGGCAGGGGTGGGGAGAAAGGAAAAAAGAGTGCTTATTCAGGCAGCACGGCTGCTGGAGCTGCCACTCACTGCCGCTCACCCTCCTAGTGTGGCTGCAAGCATCCTTCGCCCATCCTTTAATGAGCCACCGACTCGATGGTGGCTCGGTTCTGGCTTCCGTGCCTGCGTGGAGGCCATTTGCGTGGTCATGCAAATTGTGTGGCCAAGCAAACTGCATCTGCGCATGCACAGATGCCACACAAATGGCCTCCATGCATGCACAGTGGCCATAACTGAGCCACCACCAAGCTTGGTTAAGGAGGACCACTGAGTAAAGAGGGAGGAGTGTGCTTGGAGCGGCGGTGCTGGCAGAAGTGTATGGGTAAGTGAATGGGTAAGCACCTTTCCCCCTCTTTCGCTGCCCCCACCCAGCCACCCCTTACCATGCTGGAGCAGTTTGCCTGAACCGGGCCTGGTTTGGTTCAATTACTTACCAAATCCCTGAATCAGCCCTGGTTCAGAGTGAATTGGTTCGGCATAAACTGTTCGTGCACACCCCTAGTCTATGCTTCTATTTAGGAGAGAAACTTTAACAACAATAAATAAAACATTAACGACATACAATGTACAAAATCAAACTTCCTGCATGCTCCACTATGTCCTCCGATCGGTGCTGGGCCTCAGGACACCAGCCCATCATCCCTAGCCTGATGGCGGGATGGGTGTGTGCATGTCTGAGTGTGTGAGCAGCACTAACGGGTAGACTGTGACACATCTGATGTGGGACCAGGGTGAGCCACCAGCGATTGCTGATGCAGTCATTGGGTGGGGATGACCATGAGTCATTCACTCTCCTCCACAGCAAGCTCAGGATAGCCTAACAGGGGTAGGTTGGCCTTCAGGAAGACCAGTTGCTTGAACAACTCAGCATCCAGCCACAAACAATGAGGATGCTGGTTGGCTGGCAAGAGAGGAACCATCCAGCATCTTCCACCAAGTCCAATCAGACTTGGCAATATGTTGCCGAAAACTGGCTCCTGGTCTCCTGGCCTGCAACCATCTCCTGCAGGTACCACAGAATGGACTGCTTGGCACCGCTACAGGGCTCTGTGGACTCCTCCCATCCCTCTGGCAAGGTGCCTAGGAAGCTTTCTGCGAACCACCAGGTGGAATGAAGAGGTGGAACTGCCAGCTCCATTGGTGCCACTTTCAGTGAAACCATGCTGCTGGACCAGGACATGGTGGTAATGGTGCTCCTGTGGGTGGACTGCACACTTTGAGGCACTCCAGCCCCCTCCAGTCTCTTCTCCTTGGCTTGCCTAATGTGTTAACCCAGGAGGCCCCTCTACCTGGGCTGGTCAGGAGTGACAGCTTTGCCCTTCATCCTTGGGTCACATAGGCATGACAGAACATGCCATGCTGATGCACCCAAGGGGTTGCTGAGCCAATCCACCACTCCAGTCCTCAACCAACCTGCCAGGGAGATTACTTCCCTAGTGATAAGTGTGGACTGGAGCCTGCCCATCATCTTCTTGAGGAGAAGAACAGCGGGCAAAGTCTGGCTGAGCATCGCAGTCTCAGCACACAAGTAGACTGTAGCAACAAAGAATGGCTTGAGTGTTGAGACAACCTCGGAAATAAGTTTTCACTCCTGGTTGGACAGGTTGCACACATTCAAGCCATGCCGCCTCGCCAGGTTGTGGATAGCTGCCTCTTGCTCCTGGAGCAAGAGAAAGGTGGAATTCCACTGAATAGGATAATCCTGGAGGATCAGGTGTTCAGGTAGACCCAGCTTAAACTGGCTCTCCTTGAACATGTACCAAACCTTTTCACTCAATGGAAATAGCCATTTATCTTGTGGCACTTCACCAGAGCAGCCATAGGAGCAGTAGGGCCTGTGTGTGAAAGTCCCCTGGACTTTGCATCCTTGAGGTCAAATGCATCTTGCATAACCAGGTTCAAAATGTACGCAACATAGTGGATGTGCACAAATTGACTCTGCTTGGCAGCCTTGGCTATATTCACTGCATTGTCAATTACCATGAAGCCTTGCTGAAGGGTTGGCTCCCCAGAAAGCCAAGCATCCACCTGTTAGTCCAGGTGATGCCCATGCCAGCAGCACCAGATGTCCCCTCACTCACCTACCCCCACCAGTGCACAGTTGGCATGGCTGACCCAACAGGATTTATGGTCCCTCCAGCTCCACTTCGGTGAGTCAAGATAGAAATTCTGTAGATAAGAAAGTAGCATCTTAGCTGCACAGACAGAAAGCGAAGGATGACTCTCAAAGATAAAGTAGTAGAAACAAAATTAAGTCCCCTTGAAACTAAACTAGGTACCCCCCTCTATGATATCTGAGCAATAACGGAAATAAAGGAGCAAGGAAGGAACAGAACAAGTACAGGCTGAGACAAGCAAGGTTGAACAATTATAAGCACAAGGAACACTGTCTGCGGTAGGCAATGTTGCTGACAGTACCGTCTCAGGAACAGCATTTACTTGACCAATCAGGCTGTCCTGAATCACCATTTCTATTCCCTCTCCTGCGAGATCTTATGCCTGCGTGTCTCCCACTGAGCCTTTCTCTTGAGACGTCTTCTTAACACAGGAGAAATTCCAGCTTCCTCCTGATCAGTCTCCTCAGCCCTCATCTCTGCCAGCTGTTCAGATTCCCCTGTCTGCTGCCATTCCACCTCAGTTTCAGAGTCTGTTCTCACAGCCAAATCCTCCTGCTGTGCTTCTGAGCCTGCTCTCCCAACCAAATCCTCCCACTCCTCCTCTGACTCTTCTGACTCAGAGGTCTGGGCCATAACAAGGAGGAGGAGGTGGAGGTCCGAGGCCATGGAACATGCTACTTCCTTATCAAGCTCCAGGAAAAATAAAAGTAGAGCCGGTCTCTCTTCTGCCCATGGCAATAAGTGCAGGGGAAGAATGGTCCCCAAATAGCAAAGCAAAACCAGTTGGACAAGAAAGCAGCAAAGCAAGAGGTCTTGAGACAGTTATTTAGTATTGAAGAACTACAAGGATTTATTTAAAGAAAAGGTTACAAACAAATGTGAAAAAGCCTGCAGCTTAATTTCTGCTGTAGCTCATGGCTGAAGAGAGAGACCACAACAAACAGCCATCTCTGGAGAGACAAAATGGAGACTAACACTGGAAGAACAAAGAGGGGAGGAGTCCAGCACTTTTATCCATGACCCTAACCCCCGCCCCTCCTTGCTCACTATGAGACATTGCAGCTGAGAGCTGATGCTGCCAAGGTCCTCCAACACTCCTTCTCATTGGCTCGTGCTGCTGTCTAATCGTCCCAACTTCTCTCAAGGTTTTGAAACAATCCCTGGGCAATGGCTTAGTTAGCACATCTGCTACCATTTGTTTACTTGGACAATACATCAATTTTACAAGTCTCTTTTCTTGTGCATCCCACACATAATGATATTTGGTTTCAATGTTTTTTGTTTTAAATTTTATTTTCTCCATTTCATCCAGTGAAATCTGGATGCAGCTTTGATTATCCTCAAACATCTCAGTGGGTTTTGGTTTGTCTTTGTTGAAATCTGACATTAGCTTGTACAACCACGCCACCTCTTGACATGCTTGAGTGACAGATACATATTCTGCCTCAGTAGATGAGAAAGCAGCTATTGATTGCTCGCAGCTATGCCAACTGACTGCTCCACCACCATATGTCTTCTTATCATAGCTACATATAAAAGTTTTCCAGTTGCTGTCCTGTACTCACTGTTGTCTGGCAGAAGTTCACTCTCCTCCTTCTGTTTTAGGTAATCTGTTTCCATGGGTGTACTCATTTATTTGGCCTCTGTAAGTCCCCAATACTCTAATAAATAATTTCTTTTCTGTTTTTGGTTAAGCAAATACCTTCCATCCTCTTCTCTTTCTATGTGTATCCCAAGATAGTATGAAAAAGGCCCAAGTTCTTCTACTTCTATCTCACTATTCAGGTGTTTTATTATTTCAAGGCTGTCCTCTCTATTTTCATAACAAATCATCAGATCAACAACGAAAGTGAGTATATAGGTCCATCTGTTGTATTTGAACCTTGGGTACAGGTAAGGGTCAGCCTTTCCTTGGGTAAATCCCTCATTGACTAGCAACTGGTTTAATTTGACATTCCAGGCTCTTGCAACCTGTTTTAGTCCATAAATACCTTTCTGCAGCTTACACAGAAGTTTTTCTTTACCAGGTTCCACAAATCCTGGAGGCTGCTCCATATAAATATCTTCTTTGATGTCTCAATGAAGAAATGCCTAAATAGAGGTATTTATATGATGTCTCCATACAGAAATGCCTTTTCATGTCTATATGATCCACTTGCATTTTCTTTGCTGCTGCAATGCTTAGGAGTGTCCTCACTGAGGTGTGTGTTACAACCGGGAGCAAATGTATTGTCATAATTTCCCCCATATATTTGCAAGAAACCTTTTGCCACCAGTCTCGCTTTGTAACGCTGGACAACTCTGTCTGCATTTTCTTAATTTTAAAAATCCACTTGCACCCCACAGTCTTTCTTTCCTCAGGTAGCTCTGTGAGTGTCCATGTGTTATTTTTGTGCAATGATTCCATTTCTTCTTTTGCAGCTTCCTTCCAATTTTGTGCTTCATTTGCAGGTTATCAATTTCTTTCCATGTGCTTGGTTCTTGTAACCTTTTCCCCTTTGCAATGTAGAAAAGTATCTTAGGTGGAACTCCTTTATTTTGTCATGTTGAACGCCACACCCTTTGTTCGTCATCAGCATCTTCTTTTGCTGAATCACTGCCAGGTGTAAGACTTACAGTGGATCCTTTATTTTGGACATATTGCCTTGATTCTCTCTCCAACTGAAAATGGGGCTCTAAGTTTGGCAGTTCACTAGTGGTTGTTTTTTCATTTTCACTGAAGTATGCTACATTGCATATTTTAATTGTTTCTGTGGCAATGTCTAAAATCCTATATCCTTTGCATCCTATGGAATAGCCAACAAGTATCCTTCCTCAGATCTACAGTTTATTTATTTATTTATTAAATGTATACCCCACCCAAACTTATGTCTCTTGGTGGCTAACAACAATTAAAACACATTTGAAAGTTAAAACAGTTAAACATATAACATACATAAAAGTTAAAAACAATACAATAATTTAAAAACCATAAAATTAACAATATTTTAAAATTAAAAACCTGAGAAGGCTTGGGTAAAAAAAAGGATTTTCAAATGTTTTTTAAAAACAGCCAGTTGAGTTAGATCATTTTGGCTTTTGATATATAGGTGTATGCTTTAGATCCAAACACTCTTACATGACTCAAAGTGGGCTTGTTGCCATGCCTTAACTCACATGGCATTGTCCTGTGGCCTTTGCTGGCAATCTATTTTGCAGATAAGTAGCACTCATCACTGCCGCTCCCCAAAATTTACTAGCCAAACCAGCATCTACAAGCATGCATTTTGTCATTTCCGTAAGAGAATGGTTTTTGCTTTCCACCATTCCATTTGCTTTGGAGTATAAGGGACAGTCTTTTGGTGTTCAATGCCCTCCTCCTTAAGGAATCTTATGACATCATTACCAGTGTATTCACCACCATTGTCAGTGTGGAGGATCTGTGGCTTTCTCCCAAACTTGTTGCTCACTTTTGCAACATATTCTGTTAGTCTTTTTATTACTTGTAACTTTTCACTTTATTTGTGGAAGATACACATATACATATACACAGGTGTGTGTGTGTGTATGTCATCAATGAAAGTAAGAACATATTATTCCCTCCTGATGTATTAACTTGCATAGGTCCACAAATATCACTATGAATCAGTTCCAAAGGATGCTGTGTTTCTCTTTATTTGCATGGAAGAAAAGCAGGTTGTGTTGCCTTTGCTCATACAGCATACACACTTTGATTCAGTGCTGCAAGGAGCTATTTTTAGACCTTTAACCAAATCCAACTTTTCAGCCCGACATATCATTTTGGCATCTCTATTGCCTAACCTTCTGTGCCACAAATTCAGACATCTTTTGTGTGTGCTTTCCTTCACAGTTTTGGCCTTTTCAGTCACACATTCTATTTCAAAGAATGCATTATCTTGTAAATATGCTTTTATACTCATAAACATAATTCCTGTTTATGAGTAATGAAATAGTGCCTTCCTTTAAATGTACTTCGTAGCCCCTTTCTGTCGTATATTTTACAGACATCAGACTTGTTTCTAGAGTAGGCACAAACAAAGCTTTCTCAATTGTTAATCCAATGGTTTCTCCTTTCTCCAGTTTGCAGAGCAGCTGTGCACATCCTTTCCCTTCTGCATACACGAGTTTCCCATCTGCCAAATATATAGGGATTTTACAACTTGTATCTTTCTCTAATCAGGTTGCAAATTCCACTGCTGCATTTCTCAAGACTTAGCTTCCAAAATGTTATCTGTTCTTGCAAGGTATATCCTTTGCTTATTACCTTTAGTCCCTGATTGCTTGTAAGTTCTGTACTCTGTGTTCCCAGATGACTCACTCACTTTGCAACTTTGTTTTGCTTGCCTTTTGTCTGCAAACTCATTATCTTGGGTCACTTGTTCTGCAAATGTTTGGGGCTTCCACAAATAAAGCATTTTTCTTATTTCTTTGCAAGGTTCTAAATACATTTTATTCACTTTCCTTTGGTTGCCTATCATCCCTTCTGCACAAATCACAGACCTCGAGACGATTAACTTCAAATTGTAAATCTGCATCCTCCTTGACTTCCAAGGCAGTAGTCCAGGCCTAATCAGCTTAGGCCCCTCAGCTGTTTTTGGACTACAACTCCCATAATCCCAAACCACAATGGCCAGTAGCCAGGGAGTTGTAGGCCAACATCTGCATGAGGGCCGAAGTTGAACAGGCCTGCTCTAGTCACACTATCAAAGTAACGTGGCAAACTTTTCAACAACAATCCTATCAAAACTGCATCTGGCATGATTACTTCCTGAGCTTGCAGTTGCCTCGATATTTCTAACATTTCACTTATGTGCTTGGATAGACTTTCTCCTTCTCTAAGTCTTTTATTGCTCTGTTTTCTTACTAGATGCACTTTGGAAATCACAGACTTCTTTTTATATAATCCCTTCAGACTTTCACACATATTCTTTGCATTTTCTTTGTCTTTTAGATGCACTAAGATTGGGTCACTCACCACCAAGCAAATCATTCCTGATGCCTTTTCATCAGCTCTGTCCCATTCTTTCTGCTCACTTCCTGCATCTGCAGGACACTGGTTATGCAGAACACTGCCAAATCCATGACTCTTGAGGTGCGTCTCCATCTTGAAAGACCAGAGCTCATACGGAGCTTTTGCTTCCAATAAAAGCAGTTCTCCCCCAAAGCCCTGAACCAAACTGGGGTCCTCTGAAGCACTGAAGGAGACGCTGAAATAAGTTGGGGCTGCTTTTCAGAGCTTTACTAGAAATATTATATTACTATAACATTCATTACACTAAGAAGTTGCTACTTTAGATAAAACTCTAGATAATCTCAAGTTGGGATGTGTATGAAATATTTATCTGGAATTGGATAGGTCAATAGGGACGTGCACAAAACCAGCTTGGCTTGAATTTGGTTTGAATTTGAAAGAGCTTCAAACCAGGGTGTGTAGGTTTGGTTTGGGTTTTGCTTGAACCCCCTCCTGGTTCAGTTTGAATTCAAACCCAATTTCTAAAAGGTTCTACATAGAGTATAATGGGGAATTGAACTGACCCATTATTCCCTATGCAGAGTACTTAGGGGCACAAAACAAGGGTGTGTGTTAGGCACCCAGGGTGTCTACCACCCACCAAATCCCAAAGCAATCGGACACTCCTGCGATTTTTAATGATTTTTTAAAAGATTTTTCCAATTTTTGCATTTCTCCCATAGGGAATATTGGGGATTTGAGGCCTCCCCATTCCCCCCTTTGGGTCTGGGGTCATGGCAGGTTGTGCCACAACTCCCCCCAGGCAGCCCCAAGCCAGTGAGGTTCATGGTGTCCCTCTCCCCTGAATTTTTTTTTCATTTCTGGCCTTTTAATAGTCTGTTTATATCAGAGTAGCTTCTCTGGGCTGTATAAATATACGTATGAAGAGATCTTCATAGGGATTCATTGAGATAACTCATACAGCCACCAAGAATCCAATATTATTGATTGATTGATTGATTGATTGATTGATTGATTTGATTTGTATACCACCCGTCCAAAATGGCTCAGGGCGGTTTACAATTAAAACAAACCACTAAAACAGTAAAGAGCTATGTGTTTTGACTTGCTGCTGTATGAGTTCTCTCAATGAATACCTATGAAGAACTTTCCATAAATATATTTATACAGACCAGAGATCTACTCTGACAGAAATAGACTGTTATAAGGCCGAAAACTAAAAAACAACAACCCTGAAACGCCCCCCCCATAAACCCTACCGGCTTGGGGCTGCCTGAGGGGAGTTTTGGCACAACCCGTTGTGCTCCCAAACCCACTTTGGGGTTCCCTGGCACACACACCCCCAAAGGGGAGAATGGGCTAGCTGGGCCACCTCAAATCTCCATTGTCCCCTATGGGAGAAATGCAAAACTTGGAAAAAAATCTTTTTTAAAAAATCACCTAAAATCACATGAGTGCCCGATTGCTTTGGGGTTCAGGTGGCAGTTCACATGCATGGATGCCTACCACCCACCCTGGTTTTGTGCCTCTAGCAGACCGCAACACCAACATGCAGTGATACATCTCAGAAGATATACCAAGCTGAAAACCAAACTACTACCACAGAGGCAGACCTGCTGCTGTGCCCGCACAACTGCAAAACCAAGGGAACCAAACCAAACACCACAGACTACTACAATAGTCACTAACAAACTAGACCTAGCAACAAGACTGTGTGAGGCAGTAAAACCAACCCAGCATGCAAACGGTGAAGAAAGAGGGGCAAGGCAAAAACACACCACCACACTGAAGGAGAACTTAAAGTATTATTATTATTATTATTATTATTATTATTATTATTATTATTATTATTAATTTGATTTCTATACCTCCCTTCCAAAAATGGCTCAGTAATGCACGCCACGCACCTGGTTCTTCTGCTCTTCTCTTCATGTGCAATGCATGCATTTTGCCTGTGGGGGAAAAGTGCCTCAGGGTGACTGGTCCACCACATCTTTGCTGGAAGCT
Organism: Hemicordylus capensis; assembly: GCF_027244095.1. Lineage (NCBI taxonomy): Eukaryota > Metazoa > Chordata > Lepidosauria > Squamata > Cordylidae > Hemicordylus > Hemicordylus capensis. The sequence continues at coordinate 195,709,001 of NC_069659.1, read as the reverse complement.
AAATAGGGCCCCAGGCATGTGGTCGCACCAGAACAAATAGTCATCATCAATGTGCATGAGTGTTTGTGCTTGGTGTGTGTTGCTAGACTGAAGAAGGGAAAGAGAAGGGGGCTCTAAAAAAAATTAAAGGGATAGGAAAGTCCGGCTCAGAGGCAGGTCAGTGGAGGCCACACACGATGTGGTGTGACAGGAGACCACTTACTCATCATAGCCTGGTGTGTGTGCATGTCAGCAGAACCAAATTGGAAAGGGGAAAGAGAGGGGACACACACTAAATAAACATACTTAACAAACACATATATACACAAGTACAGGTGAAACTCGGAAAATTAGAATATCGTGCAAAAGTCCATTAATTTCAGTAATGCAAATTAAAAGGTGAAACTGATATATGAGACAGACGCATTACATGCAAAGCGAGATAAGTCAAGCCTTAATTTGTTATAATTGTGATGATCATGGCGTACAGCTCATGAAAACCCCAAATCCACAACCTCAGAAAATTAGAATATTACATGGAACCAAGAAGACAAGGATTGAAGAATAGAACAATATCGGACCTCTGAAAAGTATACAGTGTACTGTGCTTGATTGGCCAGCAAACTCGCCTGACCTGACCCCATAGAGAATCTATGGGGCATTGCCAAGAGAAGGATGAGAGACATGAGACCAAACAATGCAGAAGAGCTGAAGGCCGCTAATGAAGCATCCTGGTCTTCCATAACACCTCATCAGTGCCACAGGCTGATAGCATCCATGCCACGCCGCATTGAGGCAGTAATTGCTGCAAAAGGGGCCCAAACCAAGTACTGAATACATATGCATGCTTATACTTTTCAGAGGTCCGATATTGTTCTATTCTTCAATCCTTGTCTTCTTGGTTCCATGTAATATTCTAATTTTCTGAGATTGTGGATTTGGGGTTTTCATGAGCTGTACGCCATGATCATCACAATTATAACAAATTAAGGCTTGACTTATCTCACTTTGCATGTAATGCGTCTGTCTCATATATCAGTTTCACCTTTTAATTTGCATTACTGAAATTAATGGACTTTTTCACGATATTCTAATTTTCCGAGTTTCACCTGTATATATACAAAATCCATCTATATAGTAACTATATAGTAATATCTACATACCACCAACAATCTACACAAACCAAACCAAAAACACTATCTACACAAAGGAAAGAAAAAACCTCTACTATTGACACATCCATCCTCACACAACAGAAACCTCACACTCTCACACACATGCACACAACACTTCTATCTACACAAGCACATATTTATACAGTCTGAAATACTTACATATATACATTTTTACAGTCCTGCTGCCCTCCCCCCCCACAAGTTAACTATGTATAAGACAAGACATTTAGAAATTTACATACTTACAAATCTACATTTTCTTCAAATCTACATTTTTACAGATCCACATTTTTATAGTGCCCGGCCCACCGCTACCTCCCCCCAAGTCACTTATTCACACATGCAAAAATTTACATGCTTAAAAATCTACATATTTACTCATCGGTGTGTTTACAAATCTACACAAACCACCTAGTGTCTGTGTGTGTGCCCACGGCCCCCCGAGTGCTCTGGTCAGGTGGAACCAGGGGCAAGTTCAGCATTAGGTTATGCCAGTGGGGGATGTATCCAGTTGCCAAGTCACAGCACTAGTGGGCATGCTGCAACATGGCACAGCTGAAGGGAAAAAGGGGGTAGGGTAGGGAGGGGTGGAAGCTGCTGCCAGGTAGGTGACAGGCACAATGAGCCAATCACTTGCCCAGCTCAGCATCCAGCTCAGGGTAGCCCAGCAGGGGGAGGTTAACCTTCAGGAAAACCAGCTACTCAACCAAGCCAAGGTCCAACTAGGACCAAGCAGGTGTTACCACGTCACCAGCACGTAAAAACATGTGCTTGCTCTGGATGCTGGTTGGCAGGCAGGAGAGGAGGCACACAGCAATCACCACCAGGTCCAGCCAGACATGGCAGTGGGTTGCTGAGAACTGCGCGGTTCATCTCGGGGTCTTCCTCCAGAGGCTCCTCCAAGTACTGGGCAGTGCATTGCGCAGCACTGGTGGGCCTAGTAGGCTGAGCCTCCCACAAACTGGGCAAAGTGCCAAGGCACACCCGCTTAAACCACTGGGCTGATTTAGCAGGAAGAACTGCCTGTTGCATTGGTGGTGCTGCCTGGGATGCTGTGCCACCAGACTGGGAAGAAGAAGGGGTGGGAACTGAAGGGCCGCTCGCACTGCTGCTGGGTATGGGTCACAAACGCTCAGGGGGGTGCACCCTCACCACTCTTCTGGTCTCTGCCAGTCCTAATTACCTCCTCTTCCCTAACTTCCCTAACTGACCAGGAGGTCCCTCCACCTGGGAAAGTCATCCGTGAAAACGACATTGCCCTTGAAGGTCAGTTCACAGAGACAAGCCAGGATGTACTCCTCCCTGTCACCCAACTCATCGACCAGACTGTCGACAAACCCGGCCCTCAGCCTTTCAGCTAGAGCATGCCCGTCTGGCATGGTCAGTGAGGTCTGAAGTTCACCCATAAGCTTCTTCAGGAGGAGAGCCATGGGCAGGGCCTGACTCAGAGGACTTGTGTCACCACACAAGCTCTTCGTGGCAAACAGGAAGGGCTCGAGTGCCGACACCATCTCGGACATGAGCTTCCAATCCATGTTGGATAGGTCATACACGCCCAAGGACCTGTTCCTCACCAGGTTGTCGAGGGCCACCTCCTGCTCCAGCAGGCACTGGAACAAGAGGAAGGTGGAGTTCCAGCGGGTATCTACATCCATGTGGATAAGATGTTGTGGAAGCCCTTGAACATGCTTCCACTTGCAAAGCAGGCACCTGGACATCTCACTCCAGTGGAAGTGAGCTGCAATCTTGTGGGACTTCTCCACAAGCGCAGAAATGGCAGCAACAGCATCTGCCATGGGGTGGCCCTGTTCCCAGGATGCCTTCACCTCCTCGAGGCCAAGGGCATCACTGACAGCCTGGTGGACCGTGTGTGCCATGCAGCGGATATTCACACACTCCAACACTGACTCTACTGCTGCAGTTATGTTGCAGCCATTGTTTGTCACAATGAACCCCCTTCTGAGATGTAGCAATCTGCCTATTCACTCCTCAGTTTGGTGGCTGAGTATGACTGCCACCTCCTCCTTGGTGTGCTTGACATCCAAGGTCTCCACGTGCAAGATGGCCCACCTGTGCCAAAATGTGGTGTGGGATGCGCTGGAGCCAGAGGCAGCACCGGAAGTCCCCTCTCTCTCTGGACCCCACCAGTGGGCAGTCAAGGCTAGGAAAGCAGTGTGCATCCCACTCATGCTGTTTCACAGATCAGTGGTGAAATGCATGCTGGTGCCAGCCAGTGCTGCATGCAGCATGGCTAACATGAGCTCCCTGCACCGCCTGTACAGGGAAGGGACCACATTCTGGCTGAACATGGTCCTTCAGGGGATGGTGTAGTTGGGCGCTAGCACCTGGAGTACCCGGCAGAAGCTAGTATTCTCAACCATCTGAAATAGCTGATCATCAGTAAGCATCATCTCCCCTATGAGGCGGGTGAGGAGATATGAGTCCACATGACCAGGGCACTTCTTGATTGATGACTGCATCCACCGCTTGACTGGCAGCATGCCCTGGTTCATGGAAGCTGGTGTACTGCCCTTATCAGCACTAGTCGCAGGCACACGAGGTACACTAGCACTGCCAGCAGAGTCAAGGAGATCCAGGTGGCATCATCACATGTGTCACTACATGGAGATCATCCCTAGATCTTTGCCCTGACTGATCTGTGCCCTGCAGTAGATGCAGTGAGCAGAGGTTGGGGCATCTTGAGGGACCTCAAAATGCTGCCAAACATCACTGCTCTGGGTGGCCTCCGACGTCCTGGATGCCATCTTGGGACTTTTGGGTGACAGCAGACCTGGGGGGGTTGCTGGTGCTCACCCACCACTGTCACCCACCCCTCTTCCATGCTGCCAGAATGGGAGGACCCAGAACTGGAGTCCGCCACTGCCTGGGCATCATCAGGGGGGAGGAGAGGAGAGGAGAAGTGTTGGAGGGGCCGCAAGAGGGAGGGAAAACCTGGCTGCACTGCCAGCCGTCAAGTCCCTGCCCACCACCCCAGCCACAGAAGAAGCTTCCCAGGCAGGAGAGCTCCCCATACCACCAGGCTCTGCACCGGGTGCCAGCCCCAGCAATGCACCACCTGATGGACTGGTCCAGGACCTGGCTTGGCGACAGCAGGCTCCTCCAGATAGGAAAGCCTTTGTGCCACTGCCTCACCTGGGCCAAATAATTCGCTGATGGGGACCTGTGAGACCCCATGCTGGCATCTTCTCTGCTCCCACCCTGGCCTCCTGCACCAGCTTTGGGATCCCTCCCAATTCTGCCTGCCACCCTGCTGTGAGCTTTGTTTGCCACACAGCATTCAGACATTCCCAAAGACCCCAGGAGCTTTTGATTTTTTTAAAAAAGGTAAGAAGTGGAGGGTTTTTTTTTTTTTTTTTTAAAAAAGAACAAAACACCACCTATTTGGGGGGAAACATTTTTAAAAAAAAAACACCAAAAAACCCACCTTATTTAAAGAAAACCCTATTTAAAACAAGCCTACCGACCCACTCCACCCACAATACAATACAATGGAATAAAACAATACAATTTATTTTATTTTATTTTATTTTTGGCAAATGCACTCTATTCCAGATCTGTGAGTTTATGGTGAATGATCAAGAAGATATATGGATCCTTTGGGAGTTGTATAGTCTCTCCCCCATGCCATGCACTCTGACCCAGACCTTTGTGGTGAAATGTATAAATACAGAGAGGATGCTTATTTTGTGGGCAGGGGGCTAAGCTCATTAGGTCCAGGGTCCAAAATTACCTAGCTGTACCTCTGATCATTGTCATCGACCCTTGCTACCTTTTCAGACTTTTGACAAGTTGGTGCAGCTAGGTAATTTTCATTCCTTTTGCTATATAAATCACTTTGAGAACTTTTTCTTGAAAAGCAACATATAATATTCTAAATAAAATAATAATAACTAGTTGCCCTGGGTACAGAGCATCTACGTCTCTAGTTTGCCCCTCGTTCTTGGCCCCCTCCCTCATTCTTTGCCCTCCCCTCTACTCTCCCCTCCCCCTTGGCTCTTACCCCCATTCTCTGCCCATTTGAGTCTGCCTGCCCGGCTGCTGCTTTCTCTCCCCACCACTTCCCACCCCGCCACTTCCTACCCTCCACCACTTCCCCTGCTGCCTCCTCTGCTGCTGCTCCCCCCACTTCCCCCACCGCCGTCTTTCTTTCGCACATCCTCAGTACTTTCCCCACAGCCACTTTCCCCGCAGACTCTTTCTTTTGCCCACCCATCCTTGGCACTTTCCCCACCACTGCTTTCCCCACCGCCTCTTCATCTCACCCATCTGTCCTTGATACTTTCCCCGGCAACTCTTTCTCTTGTCCATTTGTTTTTCCCAGCAACTTGCTTGCAAACTCTTGCAAGAGCTGCCACACATGAGATTAGCGATGGTTACGTCTTAGAGAAATATAGATAGATAGATAGATAGATAGATAGATAGATAGATAGATAACAATAAATAATACATTATTATTGTTTCAGGGGATGCTTCCTGGCTGGTTAATGTAGATTTCATGATGACATCTAAATTTCTATTTTCTATGGTGTTTCAGACATTACTGGTACTAATGAAGTTTTAAAAGAATTTTTACTGGTGTGCATTATTTTCAGAACAAATGAAAAAGTGACCCAAATTTGGCTCATTCAGCTGCTTTTTCATAAGTAATGAAACAAATACAGAGGAGTTCTGAATGAAAGAAATGGTACATAACCCTTTGTTTCATTTTTTAAAATTCCCATTTGTTTCCATAACAGGGTAGAGGGCTTCCTGTAGCATGGCAGCAATGGTAAGCTTTTTTTCTTTTTAATGATATTTTTATTGCAATTTTTTTCCAAAGGAATAATATAACTAAACATAATATTACAACATAAATCTAAAGAAGATAAAAAAGTACAGCACACAAATCAAAGGCAAAATGGAACATTATCATAAATTAATATAGATCTTCACCAAAATAACCATTATACAAACATCATATGGAAACTATGTCGTTCCAAAAATGTCTGGATTGATTTTAAAAATGCTGTGCTGAAGACCAAGTCTGAAGATGCTGGAAACTGTAGACAGACTTCTTTATTGACATGCATTGATCTGCCCAGTATGTTTCAGCTATAAGCTTTCTTCAGGGGCATTTCTAAAATGTATATAAATATTAATACACAGTAAAATCTCAAGGGACAACCTCATGTATAGTTAAAACATTTACCAAAACCTTGCATAAAAAAATAGAATAATGATGTAATAATCATTGATTCTGGGCCAGTCACTTCTCTCTCAGCCTAACCTACTTCACAGGGTTGTTGTGAGGAGAAACTTAAGTATGTGGTACACCGCTCTGGGCTCCTTGGAGGAAGAGAGGGATATAAATGAAAATAATAATAATAATAATAATTAAATTATTATTTAATATTAAACAACAACAACAGCAACCTCTCATAAGATTATTGGATGTGATATATTTATTTAACAAGAGGACTGCTTCTTTACTCCAGTCTCTACACAGAGACTGTAAATGAATATATAAAAGGAAATGAATATATAGCCTTCAGACCAAAAGTACATCTGTCAATGATTGTCTTTGCTAAGGGTTGATGTGTAATTCCATTTAAAAGCAGAGCTCTAACTTTTAGCTTTGCTAAGAATTCATTATTAATGTCTTTTTTACATTTTACAAGTGTATCAACAGTATATGCAGTGGCCACATGGATGATGGTCCCTGGCAGAACATTTGGATGAACAAACTATAGTTCTCTGAATTCATTTTTGACCGGTATATCCTTAATGTTATGTTAAGGATAACATTAAAAGTTCATTTAAAAGAAATAACTGGATCTTCTGGGCAACTCGGTATGTCCTGTAAAATGAACTAGTGTTTTCTGATATTCCTCTGTAAGTTGTTGGTGACATGATTAAATGTTAGGCTGCAATTCACAGAATTAGTAGAATATACCTTTCTTCATGTTTGTAAAAGATATTTTTGTGAAATAGATAAAGCTTTCTTGAAACTCCTATCACCTCTCTAGGGTATCTCCTCTCCACAACCTGGTCCCTCCGCACTCACAGAGAAATGACTGGTCTGTGGAACAATTGCATCTTATGTGTAGAAATTGTCCATAAGGTAAATTTTCTCTGAGAGGTCTAGAGTGTGAACTATCAAACTTCAGGTAGGTATTCTTATCAGTTGGTTTCTTATAAACTGAGGTCATTAATTGTCCTTTCTCATTTCTAATTAATAAATCCAGGAAGTTAATCTCCCTTTTACTGTACTGAACATCAAATTGTATATGATCATCTCTTAAATTGACCCAATCAAAAAATGATAATAAATCCACCCTCATCACCTTTCCAAATGCAGAAAACATCCTCAATAACACTGTACCATAGTATGAGATGTGGCAGGAGAGGATTGGTGGAGAATGAATGTGAGTTTGTTTTCCCCCCATATGTCTGCATGTATAAATTGGCAACTTCTGGGCTCAGCCCATTGCCACTCCTTTTATTTGCCAATAAAATTGATTATTGAATTTAAAATAATTTTTGGCTATCTCCACCAAATTTGCAAGCAAATGAGTAGGAGGATGTTTATTCTCTTTCCTGTCCAACGCTCATTCTATGGTTTTCAAAGCTTGCATCTGCAGAATGTTTATACATAATGATCTTACATCCATGGTAACCAAAATATTATTCTTATTGGTCCTGACATTACAGATCTTATTCATAAAATTGATTGAATCACTTATATATAATGAAATCGAGGCCACAAAAGGTTTCAAAAAATAATCAACAAATTTTGAAAGAGGCTCTAAAATCAAATTATTACCAGAAACTATTGGGCATCCTGAAGGTAGAACCACACATTTGTGGATTTTAGGTAAAACATAAAATTATTAATGCAACCTAAACATACACCCTCTTCCAAAATCACCCTAGTCCTTGGAGATACTGGACACAGGGTCATTGGCACAAGGCACATGAGCTGTGTTATCTGATAACTGGCATTTTTAAAATTTATTTATTCGATTTATATACCACCCTTCCTAAAGTGTGCCAGGGCAGTAGGACCTCATTTTTGTAATCCTCACAATTTAAGATCATTATAGCTTCTCCTTAACAACAATGTTAGGATACAATGATAATTTCCGAAGGGCGCAATGGTCTTTGTAACTTAAACCATCAATGTTCTATTGAATCTTCTAACTGTTCTACATCATGTAGCACCAACTTCTCAAAAGTCTGACTAGTGGGTCAACAGGCCCAGGATGCAAAAATGTAGAAGGAACTCTAAAGACCTTCCCCGCATTCCATACTTCTCCTTTCATTGTCTTTAAAATAATTACATACTTTGATGTTACTGAAAACCAAAATAGATTTAATCTAACTTGCACAGGATCATGCTGTGGGGTGGGAACAAAGGAAAACCCTTTCTTTACAACCTGTATTTCCAGTGATCTTAGTTGTCTATTGGAAAGATTCACAATTAATTTCTGTTCCTGTACCTGTTGGGTGGTGGCCTATTTCTGGCCCTTTGGAGAGAGAATCCCCCCGCCCCTATTTCTCCTTCCCACCGTTCTCTAAAAAAGAGGAGAGCCCTGGGGAAGTGTGACATTAGTGTCAGAAGTGTCACTACTATCACCTGTAGGGGATTATCATTCAGTGGTACTGAATGAAGAATGGTCTTGTATTGAAAAATAAACCTTTTTGTATTTTCTGTACAACCAGGAGTATACTCTGTTAGATGCATAATCGGTTTCATCCCTTAAGAATTTTTAGCATTTAAAAGATTTTAAATCATAATGGAATGGTTTGAACTCTGTCTAAAGAGCCCATTTTCTGTTCTATTTCCCTGCTTTTTAAAAATTGTGTGTCTCCATCTGTTCATCTACTGTTTTCTGCATGTGACAATCCTTTGGTCAGCTGATGGTGACAATCATATCTGCCCTTAGTTTCCACCTCTCCAGGCTAAACATACCCAGTTCCTTGAATTGTTCTTCATAGGACTTGGTTGCTAGACCCCTCACCATCTTTGTTGGCCTCTTCTGAACCTGTTGCAGTTGATCAATATCCTCCTTAAAATGTGATGCCCAGAACTGGACTATTTGGCTGACATCCAGAGCAAAATACTGAGGAAACAGCAAGAGGCCATGTCCTCACAGACGAAGGCTTCCTGAGCAGTGGAGCATGTGAATGGGGAGAGGAGAGTGATATTTGCTGGTCTCCTTTGGTGCTGTGTGCCTTCTAGAAATATGTCCCTGATGGTTGTGCAGCTCTCAGGGAATATTTCTGGAAGGCACACAGCACTTCTGGAGGCTGAGGAGAGCAGCGAAAATTGCTTCCTGTGTACTCACCCAGGAAGTCTCTGGCTGCCTTAAGAGTAGTCTTCTATTGCAACAACACAGGTTCTGCTGCATTCTTGGTACATTACTCTGGATGTCAGCTAGTATTCCAAGTGAGGTCTGCCCAGCACAGAACAGAGTGGTGCTATTACTTCTCATGATCTGGACACTATACCTCTGTTATTGTCCAAGATTTCATTCACTTTTTAGCAGGACACCTAGAACCTTTTGACATGTACATACTGCTGCCAAGTCAGATCTCTCCCATCTTGTCCACATGTTGTGTAAGCACACCCAATTGTACCAGTGCAATGCTAGTCTGGAATGCAAGCTCCTGACTTGAAGCTAGCTAGCACAACATCCTTGTACCAGAGCAATTTGTTTAATCTGAGATAATCTGGATGTCAGCCACTGTGTTGTCGTAGTCGTATTTTCATATGACGTATTCGCATGATCTCCTGAACTAGTAAGTGTATCAGAAATGAGCAAAGATTAGTCTGGATGCCCAGAATTGCTCCTCCACTATCATCAAATTCCTGCATATGAGAGGAAGACATTATGTACCCATGACCCTCAACCTGTTCATTGCCAAACCACTAGTCCAGCTTCTTTATGGCAGACAATGGAGTCCCTTCCACAGTTTTGCCCCACTGGAATGTGTGCAAAACCAATTCCTGTAGAAAGTCCTCCAAGTTCCATGTTGTGTCTCTAACACCACTCTGTACTTCGAGACAGGCCTGATCAAAGTGGAGGCCAGGGTCTGAGTGACCATTCTGAGCTATTGACTCAGACTATCATTTTGTCCCATTGGTCTTGCTCCCTTAACCTTATGTGATGACTACCAATCTAAATGGAAATGGTCAACTGAGACAAAAATAGTGTCCTTGGGCTTTCCCCCCTTGATTCTATTTAATATGGGCTATGATCAGGCCAAAGCTTCTATCAAACAGCGTATAATGGAGCACCAAACCGATTTAAGCAGGGTCCAGAATGGTAATACCTTCAATGAAGGTCTTACAGATTTACCCTCCCCGGCATCATATCTTATTCAATTGGAAGTCCCAAAACATAGGAAGGCATTCACCTTGGCATGTTGTCACACCCTCCCCTCAGGTGTGCTTGAAGGCCTTTTCAGAAAGATCCCACTTGCAGAGCGACCATGCCCCTGCGGCTCCGGGCAGATTGAAACAACTGAGCATGTCCTACTTCACTGTTTGTATTACAGATACACTCATTCTTCCTTTATCCACCCATTGCTATGCAAGTACCCAGGATGTTCGAGCCATATCTATGTCTCTATGCTGCTTTCTGACTCTAAGCCCATTATTACATACAACGTCGTCAGGTTCTGTGCAGCAGCATCCAAAATCTGTCAGAGGCTGTTAAGCAGTGGGTCCAAGCAGCCCTAGTCTGACTTTCTGCTGGCTCCGGCATTCTACAATGTGTTCATCCAACACAGCGCACCATACGAAAGACTTATGTTCCTCCCACTTTTTTGCACTATAGCTTTGCGCTTTTTAGATATAGTTATATAGTCCCGCTGTATTAATCACTTAGGCTTTTATGCAATTACACCTTCTTGTGCCTTATATCCCCTTTTATCCTTTTTAATGCCTTTTATACCTGTATGTCTTGTATGCCTTTTTATGTTGTTTTATGCCCTTTTATGCATTTAAATGCTTTTTAATGTTTCCTTAGGCCCTTTAACATATTGTTATGCATTATGCTTTGCACTGTGTAATCACCCCCCTGTATTTTATGCTAGTCTAATGGTGCAGTGGGGAAGTTACTTGCCTAGGGAGCAAGAGGTTGCTGGTTCAAATCCCTGCTGGTATGTTTCCCAGACTATGGGGAACACCTATATCGGGCAGCAGTGATATAGGAAGATGCTGAAAGGCATCATCTCATACTGCGTGGGAGATGGCAATGGTAAACCCCTCCTCAGGGGCGTAATGATGGGGGGGGCAGGCAGGGCACGTGCCCTGGGCGCCACCCTGGCGGGTCATGTGGGGGGGCGCCAAAAAGTGGCATCCCCCCACCCCCCTTGGATCACCCACCGAGTGTGGTGGCGGGCGTGCGGCGGCGATTCGGCGGCGGCGGGCTGCGGCGGGTCGCCTGCCGAGTGCAGTGGTCGCTGGTGGCTGGCGGCAATTGGCTGTAGCGGCCAGAGCAGCTACAGCCAATTGCCGCCAGCCACCAGCCACCACCGCACTCGGCAGGCAACCTGCCGCCACCCACCACCACCGAATCGCCGCCACTGCACCACCACCAAATCGCCGCCACCGCCGGCGATCTGCCACCTGGGGCGCCGCCGCACCGGCACAGGTATGTGGGGGTGGGGGGGCACCATTTCAGGGCCAGAGCTTGCCCTGGGCACCGTTTCCCCCCGATACGCCACTGCCCCTCCTGTATTCTACCCAAGACAACCACATGGCTCTGTGGGCATCAGGAGTCAACACCGACTTGATGGCACAACTTTACTTTTATTTACTATGACCGTAATAAATATGATTGATTGATTAGTTTGGCACAACATGTTCTCTCAAACCTGGGATCCCTGATAAACGTCCTTCCTATTATATGTCATTTGGAGTACAAGTTAAGTTGCCTTTTCCAGTGCATTTTAGATTATCAAGCTTGTAGTCAGATCTCAGAAAGGTAATTCCTGGCAAGCTTTGGGTGATCTCGATTTCACAATAAATGGTGTCAGCATTAGCATATGTCATTCTTAGAAAGATCAGAGGGACGTGTCTGGTGTGTTAGAATGAGTCTTCCAGTCTGTCCAGATGATTTTCAATCTTGATTCTGTCTTCTAGTACCCTGGCTTTGAATTGTCTGAGATTTGATAAGCATCTCCTCTTTGTAATTCCAGTGTCAATTGATTATCCATTCCATGCCCAACATTGCTGGGCTTGTTCTTGGGAACTTTGGGCTCTGCTCTTTTTGGACTGGAGTGAAACCATAGCAATTAGGCTTTGATCTGATGTCTAAGCAATTCAGAGGGTGGGGCACAAGACATCACATACAGGCATTATGTCAGGTAAACTGGTGTGTTCTGCTCTGGGGGGAATTTTAACTAACATTAACTTACCCCATGTTAATGCCTTGTTCCTTTAAACCAAGGTCCAAAGAAAGTATATGCTAACTGCTTTGGGGATTTGGGTGTTTAGAGATTGGAAGCCATAGAGTGTAACCTAGTACCCCAGTTAGATCTCTTTCTCCTTAGAGTCCCTCTGGTCTTAATTCAGTAGGTGGTGGCAGATACCGATTCTTTGGGTATTTAAGGCTGGGTTTAGTTCATGTAATAAAACTGGAACAACTAAACACCCATCTAATCTGGTTTACCAAATGACCCCAAGGGGTATAAGGATAAGGCCAAGTATTTAGGACTCCAGGGATGCCCCAAACTCATTCATAGTTAAATTCTCTTTCTAATTAGGACTAACTAGTCTTTCATGTGTTCTATTTCACTTCTCTAGGACTTCTTTTGTCTACACCAGGCCTGCTCAACTTAGGCCCCCCAGCTGTTTTTGAACTACAACTCCCATAATCCCCAGCCACAGTGGCCAATAGCCTGGGATTATGGGAATTGTAGGCCAACATCTGCAGGAGGGCCAAAGTTGAGCAGCCCTGGTCTACACCAAAGAAGAATTGAATGAGAATAGATAGTAAGGCTATTCACATGAGCGGGAGGTGGGGAAGGTGGGGAGGAGGCTGCACTGTACTTACCTCCCCCCCCAATGATCTCCTTGCCTGCCTCACCTGGTTCGACCATGCTTGCCTTGCCCGGCTCAACCATGCACATGAGTGGTGCTCCCAGGAGGCTTGCTGGAGGTTGGGACCATGAGTCCTGGCCTCTGGGAATCCCATAATGCACCGCGTGCTGAGCACGGTGCATGGGGGAATTCCCCCACCAGGCAGGTGCTCTAGGTGCCCATTTTTGTGTCTGCTCAGGCTGCAAGCAGCCCGAACAAACACAGGATCCTGGTGGTGGGGTTGAGGGCACACTCACGCCTTAACCTTGGCTCAGAGCCCAGACAAAAAGCAGGGTTAGGCTGGACAGGAGCGCCGGGTTTGGGATAGATCCCATCACTCCACATGAGCAGCCTAACCCAGACTGGGCTGCCCTAGCTTGGGTTGGGCTGCTTGTGAGAACAGTCCCATTGTGTTGATGCAGTGGGGCAGGAGGGCAATTAATTCACCTGGAATGTGAGTACCCTTCAGGGAGCTAACCAATATATGTTAAAAGCAGCATAGCTTCTTTTTGGTGTGGATCAGTTTTGCATAGTTCAAAGGCCAATTTTTCCTCAGTTTCCCCAACTACGGTAATAACATCTTCCGGAATGCACAAGACTCAGACCATCACATCTGTGCTTTATGGGAACAGCACTATAGATATGCAAAAGCGGCCTCAGACCTTCAGCATAATCGTCTCTTTTCTCTCTCTGTTTGAGCAGATTTAGAAGATGCAGGTCCTCAAGGGCCGAGAATGAAATAAACTTTTCAGGCTCCTTTTATTTTCCATGCCCTTAAGGAGTCGGAGGAATAAATGAAACATGAATGCTCTGATGATGAAACCATTTATATAATTCTGCCTGTGGGTGTGGACCTCCAGAATATGCATGTGAAGAGGAGAGTCTAAGCAGCTGGGAAAAGGTGCCAAGTGCCAATCCTTTACAACGTGCTGCCAGGAAAAGTCAAGCTTGGCCTACTGCAGAGGAGGAAGGATTTCAACCTGGAAATCGAAATGGAGAAAAAGACCAGTGCTTAACTGGGCTGATCTTAATCCACTGCTTTTTATGAAGTTGAGTATGATAGCTCTAGTAATGAAATAAAATCTCCCAAGCTCCGTGATGCATTGTCTGCAGGGGGCGGACTGACCAGTGGTCAAGTGAAGAGCATTTCTGTCTCCTTTTGGGTCATTCAGAGCACTTACCCAGGCAATGGAAATTATCCAATGTTGTTTCTTACATGTTCCAAAGGCACAATGCCCAGTCATTATAATGTGATATAATTCCATGGCACGCAGTAGCAGGCCAAATCTGCAGGCCAAATGTGTGCATGTGTAGGGAGGAGAGATCACACAGACAGAGTTAGTTAGGCTGGCAGCCATTCAGATTATAATTCTGGCATAGGGACTGCCACGTGGTCATTTTTAAACCACTCACCCAGGTGTTTAATTAGCCCAAGCACAGGCAGGAGACAACCATTGTAGAAGTGTATACATTGAAGTGGTTTTATTTTTTTCTAGGAAAAACAGCAAACCTAGAATGGGCCAAGTCCACAGGCACACTAAAATGCTGCATTCTAGTACACTGCAGGACCAGCAATGGCCAGAGGGCCTAACTTTTATGTCTTACTTCTTCACCGCTAGTGAGTCCTACAGTTTTGCTAGGCTGGGAAGAGAAAGAGCCAACATCCACTTGCACTCTCAGAGAATGGCCACTTTCTAGCCTGCTCAAGGTGAGGACCAGTGCAAAGAGTTCAACAGTTGGCAGACAGCAACCATATCAGGTCTTGTCTTGTCCTGTAGATCAGGTAAGTCTTGGTCCGGTCCAGTCAGGTTCAGGTTGGTAAGGATCAAGACTGAGGTCAAGTCAGCTGGAGAACAGGAGTTGGATTGCTCCTAGGCTAAGAGCTGAGCATCCACTCCAAGAAGGGGAGATTGCTTCCTCAGCAGCTCCTTCGGATAGAGGCTTTAAAAAGTGCAGGCCCAGGACTCCCATCTCAGGCTATTCCCCCATCTTCTAAGGACGACAGAGGCTTAAAAGGACTGTAGGCTCCTGCAGTGGGGTATCTGTGTCTCTACTCCACAGAGCTGAGGCTCCAGGGAATCCTCCAGAATCAAAGATTAGAGCAAAGGTGTATCTTTGGGAGATGGCTGAAGCAGTGGCTCCAAGGGGCCCGGGGTCCACTCTGCTGCCTCATCCCCTGAACTTTCTGTATCCATCCTCCCTGGCAATGGTGCCTGTAGAGTTGGATTGAAAACAGTCTCCTCAGAATGTGGCTGAAGTGGTGACTCCAAGGGGTCTGGGGCCCAGTCTGCTGCTTCATCCCCCAAACATCCACCCCTGGCAACGGAGACTGCAGCACTGGGTTCATAACAGTTTGGGGGTGAAAAGCTGGTCACAGAAACCAGGCCCTGAGAGTCTCTGATGGCAATAAAGAGTTTCTCTGTTATAAGGCCACTCTATTATATTTCATTTTTAGTCCTGTGCCCATTGTTAAGCTCTGGGGGCTCACTGAGTCCTTGCTCTTGTTACTTCAGCTTCCTTGTCTCTGCCACAACTCCATTACTTACTTTGATTCTTATTAATGTGAGCAGCCTGGACCCTAGTAAACCAGCCCCAAGCCCACGAAGGAGGGGGTTGGGATGGGTTTCCTCCCAAGACAACACGGCCAATCAACCCTTTATAATTGAGCCTGAATGGACTCTGTGAGGGGCGTAGCTCTTTGGGGAACAGCCTCAGCTGGCAACCCAGGGGAATGTGGCCCTATTGAAATCATACTTCACTGCCATGGAGAATTATCACTGTTCTTTGCTTAGGGGAAGCCAATCAGGAGGGGCTGTTAAAAGGAAATAAATGCCCTGTTTCTCCTGGGGAAAGCAGGATGGAAGCACTGCCCTGATTTAACCCCTGCATGAAAGTTTTCTCTAATGCTGACTTCTTTCAGCACAGAAGATAAAATGTACCTTAAAAGATCCAGGAGAACTGAAGAAGGGAAAAAATGTCCAAAGGAACAGCCTCAGAGTGAACCGGAGCTGAAGTGTGTTCAAAGAGCCAGAGGTCATTCAGAGCCAGAATAGTTGATGTCAGGGGAAAGAAAATACAACAGAAATTCATCCCAGATCAATGTTTTTCTAGTCAAATGAAGAATACGTTCATTAGAAATGCATTGTGTATGTAGAAACACCATATTGTGCAAAAACTACATCTCCCATGATTCTTTGCATATAGTTGTGAATACACAGCATCTCCTAAATAATATGCTCTCTGTTTGCTGACATTCTACATTTTTAAAAAAGTGGGGGCAGTGGGGGAGGGAATAGCTCATTGGTTTAAAAAAACAACAACCAAAAACCAGGAATGATCTGTGTCTATTTAACCAGTAAAGATGGAAAGAACTGGACATGCTTAGCTGAAAGGAGATAACACAGAAGTTCAAATATCTAAGATGCTGCCAGATAGGAAACAAAAATTTATTGGGGGCATTGTGAAAAAAGTAGTAGCACCATGAAAAATAACACCTTTAAATAATTTTTTTTTAGAAAAGAGCTGCATCATATAGAGTTAGCTAGGATGTTATGAAATGCTTATAACGCGTCCACATCATATCTAGCATGTATATCACATGTCCATATTATATTATCTGGAGTTGTGTTTGGGTGGGTTTTTTTGTTTTACTGCAATCTTCTGTAAGCCACCTTGAGGATCATTTGATTAAAAGGTGGGTATAAATCTTCAAAAAAAGGAATGAAATAAAATATCCATCTTGGAAATCAGGTCTGGGCATTACAATCACTATTAAAACTGTTGCTCTGGATGCAGGATGCAGGAGCCATATGGGAAGGGTAAATGATGTGGTTCCTTCCCACTCCTATGGTTCCTGAATCTTACTATTGTTCCTATTGTGGGGCTCCTATTGTACTATTGTGTGGCTCCTGCAACCAAAGGTTACCAAAAATGGCAAGGGATGAAGCCATGGCATGGGTGAGGTAACATATGCATCACCTTGTTCCCATGCTTTCTGGGAATCTGTTGTATTTAGAGTTCTTTGCTAACTTTTTCAGTCCTAGGGTGTTCCCTATTACACATACACTAATATGTGACTATGCTGTTACATCCCTCCAGGGGCTGTTGCTGTTGTCTACCTTATGTCTCTTTTTAGACTGTGAACCATTTAGGGACAGGGATTCATCTTCCTATTAGTATTCTTTTTAGTATGTAAACTACTTCAAGAACTTTTTGTAGTTGAAAAGTGGTATGTAAGTAATAGTTGTAGTAACTTAGTAAGTACTGAAGTAGTTAGGCAAATGACCAAATATTGGCCAGCATCCAGACTAATGGAGTATGCACTACAAGAGAGGGCCAATTTTAATTGATCTTTTCTCAACAGTCAACTGTGACTCCTGAAAATATGTCCTTGAGAGTTGCATGATCCTCAGGGACATATTTTCAGGAGTCGCAGTCAGATGCAGAGGGAAGGAGAACCTCCTTCGTAACGCATGCACTGGTGCTTCCTTAGTCTGGATGTCAGCTGTTGTCAGCTGTTGTGCACAGAATCAACCAGAATCATGAACCTTCTTTTGTATCTTAAGCAATGATTCATGAAATTATATATAAATGTTTATCCCTCCAGTGTAATACTGTTCAGGGTAATTCATAAGAACAATAAATCATAATAAAGAGAAAGCAAATGCACAACCTAGAATGCTATTGGCTGTTTTCAGGTTTTCTACTTTTGCAGCTGAGAAGAGTTATCTCAGAAATGGCATGGGCCAAAGGAGAGGCATAATGTGGGTCTTATTATGAAGGTCCCATCAAATGCAGGTTAAGTGCCAAATGGCGAACCTTGTGCAAAAAATGGATGCCAGAGTGGGAATGAGTGGGAAGGGCATGGATGTCCTTCCACTGTAGCAGTTATGGCTCAATAGATGTTTCCTAATTCCCCCAAGGGTCTGTGAATGTCTGCATACAGCATGTGGCCTGGAAAGGTCAGCCCACAGGTACCTTTTCAGCCTGGCCACATGTGGTCAGCTCAGTTATAATTTTGTATGACTGTGGAAAGCCGCTGGCTCCAGCCTTTTTGCTGCCTTCAGGCCTAGCTGAGTTGGAGAATCGTCTGACTCCCCAGCCACAGTCTCTCATTAGAAAGAAATTAAAAGCCACTCAATTTTGGCTAATATCCCTCTGTAGGCCTTTAACTCCACCTGTGACTAACCCATCCATAATAGCTCTGTTTTAGTAGCTAGGGCTGATGTATCCTCAATTAATTTGGGAGGAGAATGCAATGGCTATCTCTCTTTGTCTCCCAGTCTCTCTCGGATTTCTATTTCATTGACTGCTACCCTAACTAATTTCCCCATTCGGCATTTTTCTCACACTTCTCTCTCCTTTCTGAGTTTTCTTTCTGGTTTCTCATTTATGCACCATGTCTTTCCATTGTGTGTGTGTGTGTGTGCGTGCACGTGTGCACACACACACACACTTTCATCTCTTTCCTGAATGTAACCATTTTCTTTTTCTTCCCCCTGCTCTTGTGACAGCAGCATCTTTTTTTTTCTTGTTGTATCATTTCATTTCCCCCTTTTACACTTCCTTCCTTCCCCCTTTTGCCATGTCAACGTTTCCTTTCCCCCTTGTAACCTGTCCCTCTCATCCCCTTCCTCTCCTTTCTATTTCAGCCCAGCCTCTACTACACTTCCCCCTTCTCTCATCTTGATTATTATTAATGATAAAAGCTAAAACATCACATCAGTAATTTCTGAGTGAGTTTTGCAATGAAGCTGGGGCCTTCATGGCCCCTCCCGAGTCCCACAAATTTTACTTTTGCAATTTCACGCCTTTGGTTATTATCACGCTGCTTCGTCCCTGCTCGGCCTCGCAGTGCCCCTCCCCCCTTCTCTGGAGAGAGTACTTAAACTTGTTTTCATTCCCTTATTCTTTATTTTTTTAATGTCCACTCTCTCTGGAGCCAGTAATGTTCCTCCACTTTTTTCCTCTCCCATTTTCTGTTAATTCTGCGCCATCTGCCTTAGCATCTGTTAAAAATAAAATTTCCCTTACAATGAGAAGCCCTCACTGCCTTGCTTCCCAGCCGCCCCCAGTATTTCTTACCACTGTTTTCAGAGCCTCCTTCCCTCCTGGGGTAACTTTGGCTTCCCGGCCCCAGTTCCTCACACTGTCTCTTAGACTGCCTCCCATTTGACCTGACAGACTATGAGGGGGACTTCAGTCAGGAATCGCAGAAGTCTCAGGAAGCACTGAGGAAGGGTGGTGAGAACCGCACACCCATGGCTGCCTTTCTTAATTGCACTCATGCGCACTCATGTGCAGATGAAGCTCTTCTTAGTGCCCAGAGGCAAAGAGGGCCATGCATGTCTGGAGATGAGCAGAGTGATAAATCCAAAAAAGAATTGGGGTTTGTTTGTTTGTTTGTTTTTCCTTTTTGTTGTTATTTACTTCTTTAGACATAACCTTCCCTAGAGCCCAAACACTCAGCATTTCCTTGCTCCTATCCATAAAAATACTACCAGATAAGTCAACAGCCCAAGACCACGCCAGCCCTGTTCTGCAACGTATGGTCAAAATGAGAGCATCTTATACGTTTAGCATGCAGCAACTTTCCCCCTCTAATGTGTCAGACAGCTGCATACCTTATTTCACCACACATATGCTTTTGAAACACACACTGGGGAGCTGTGGCCAGTCAGAATGCCCGGCCATGCATTTCTGCAATGTGGCTTAAACAACAACAACAACAGGCATGTCACTGCCTCACCTATTACAAAGGAGAAGAGGAGCCCAAGTCCACCGTAACCAGTCAAGGCCACCCTAGAACGGAAGCGGATTCTAAAATCAGATTGATAGTCTAACACAGTATGCAATGGGTCATGTTCTGTCCTGCCCACCTTTACATGCAAGGAATTGCTTACATTGCAATGCCTGTAACTACAGGTTGAATACTTGGTCAGCAGCATTTTTTACAACTGTGCCGTAAGTCACGTCCAGTGAGTGAGACGGTGATAGTCTAGCTTGTATTATTGCATATATAGGCAGCCCAGCACTCTTTGCTTTGAGGTAATTTTGTTTCCGGTCAACTGAGTCAAGGGAGAGGCAGCAGCGATGCATAGTGGGCAGGAGAGTAGGCCTACCTATATTAAAGACAAGTCCACAAGGGGTGCTATAGCCACCTGTTACTTCTGCCAGTTTTGGCAGTGTGACACCTGTAGAGCACATTGTCCACTTATGATTTAACATATTCAAGGCAGTGGATATCCATTGAAACATATCCAAGGCAATCACCACCACCCACACCAAATGTGCTATTTAACTATATACATAAGGATACCTATATGTTTTTCCCAGTGAAGCAACATATAGCTTTGGAACGGGGGAAATGATGCTAGAAAGAGTTAAACTCAAGCCAGTTCAATAGCCTCAATTCTTTGCCTGAATACAACATACTAGTTATTCCAAAAAAAAAAAATTAGGACTATAATGGCAGATTGTGAAGAGTTCCTAGAAGTACCTCTCTAGACATCGTGTCCTGGCAATCCAATGACAGAGGGATCGTAGAACTAATAATTCTAGTAATAACTAACATTTTGAACTGGCTGCAAAGACTCAAGAAAGAGGCATCAATACCTTGACGGAAAGCTTACTGAAAAATCAGTCCAGTGTAGGCAAACAGTAAGTTCAAATATAATTTTGTCAAGATTTGAATCTGATTAAACATGATAGTTTTAGGGATTTTTCAAATATAAAAAATATAAATATAAGAGTGAATGTGTGTATGAATGAGAAGGACATAAGAACAGGTCTGCTGGATCAGGCCCAAGGCCCATCTAGTCCAGAACCCTGTTTCACACAGTGGCCCACCAATTGCTTCTGGAAGTCTACAGGCAGGAGCTGAGGGCATGCCCTCTCTCCTGCTGTTACTCCCCTGCAACTGGTATTCAGAGGCATCCTGCCTCTGAGGCTGGAGGTGGCCTGTAGCCCTCAGGCTAGTAGCCGTTGATAGACCTCTCCTCTATGAAGTTATCCAAACCCCTCTTAAAGCCATCCAAACTAGCATATATTGTGGCAGAGAATTCCACAAGTTGATTATGTGTTGTGTAAAAAAGTACTTCTGTTTGTTGGACCTACATTTCTTGGCAGTCAATTTCAAGGGATGACCCCTGGTTCTAGTGTTATGTGTGTGAAGAGAAATTTCTCTCTATCTATCTGATTTGGCCACCTCACTGCTTACCCCTATTTCTAGATCATTTATGAATAAATTAAAAAACACCAGTCCCAGTACAGATCCCTGGGGGACCCCACTTCTTACTTCCCTCCATTGTGAAAACTCTCCATTTATACTCACCCTCTATTTCCTGTCTTTCAGCCAGTTAGCAATCCACACATGTCCCCTTATCCCACAACTGCTAGGTTTTCTCAGGAGTCTTTGATGAGGAACTTTGTCAAAAGCTTTTTGGAAGTCTAAGTATTCTAGGTCAATTGGATCACCTTTATCCATACACTTGTTGATACTCTCAAAGAACTCCCAAAGGTTCGTGAGGCAAGATTTACCTTTTCAGAAGCCATGCTGGTTCTCTCCCAACAGGGCCTGTTCTTCTATTTGTTTTACAATTTTATCCTTGAGGATGCTTTCCATCAATTTGCCTGGAATGAACGTGTTAAGCAAACCGGCCTATAATTTAATGGATCAGCCCTGGATCACTTTTTGAAAGTCTGTGTTACATTAGCTACTTTCCAGTCCTTTGGTACAAAGCCTGATTGTAGGGATAGGTTATATATTTTAGCAAGGAGGTCGGCAATTTCACATTTGAGTTCTTTGAGGATTCTTGGATGGATGCCATCTGGCCCTGGCAATTTGCTGGTTTTTAATTTCCCCCGACAGTTTAGAACATCATCTCTTGTCACTTCTATCTGACTTAGTTTTTTAGCCTCCATCCCCAAACAGCCTCATTCAGGAACAGGTATATGCTCAGTATCCTCTGCTGTGAAGACGGATGTGAAGAACCCATTTAGCTTCTCTACAACCTCCATATCCCCCTTAATTTCAATCCCTCCTTGTTTAATGGTCCAACCGCCTCCCTGGCAGGTTTCCTGCATCTGATGTATATATAGAAGTTTTTGTTATTCCCTTTCATGCTTTTAGCTAAATGTTCCTCAAACTCTCTTTTCACCCCACTTATTGTCACCTTGCATTTTTGTGTGTCTTCCTTTCTGTTCTCTTCATTTGGACAGGCCTTCCAATTTCGGAAGGGAGTCTTCTTCCTTGGCTTCCTTGATGTTAC
Source organism: Hemicordylus capensis (assembly GCF_027244095.1). Classification (NCBI taxonomy): domain Eukaryota; kingdom Metazoa; phylum Chordata; class Lepidosauria; order Squamata; family Cordylidae; genus Hemicordylus; species Hemicordylus capensis. Next base: position 195,686,487 of record NC_069659.1, on the reverse strand, counting down.
CTGTTAGCCATGCTGGCATCCTCCTGGACTTAGTGTTACCTTTTCTCCTTTTGGGTATACAGTCTAACTGGGCTTCTAGTATTGTGGTTTTGCATAAACTCCATGCATTCTGGAGTGAAGTGACTCTCCTGATTTCCCCTGTCAGTTTTCTTTTTACCATACTCCTCATTTGGGAGAAATTTCCTCTTCTGAAATTCAAGGTGTCTATGTTAGACTTCCTTGCTGATTCTCTCCCCACATGTTTGCTGAAGTGGATCACACTATGGTCACTGTTCCCTAAAGGGTCAATGACACTGACATCACTCACCAGGTCGCCTTCTCTCTGGTTGGTTCCATGACCAACTGTTCTAGGGCACAGTCATTCAGCGTATCTAGAAATATGACCTCTTTGTCATTACCTAACTGTGAATTTACCCGGTCTATGTGTGGGTAATTGAAGTTACCCATTATTACTGCCCTGCCTCTCCTTGACACCTCCCTGATTTCCTCCTGCAACTCCCAGTCACTGTCAGCATTTTGATCCGGAGTGCAATAGCATATCCCCAGTAGGACATTTCCTTTCATGCCTTGTATTGTCACCAGCAGGGTTTCTGTGGAGGACTCTGGTCCTCCTAGGTTTTCTACTTCGTTAGATTCTATCCCTTCTTTAACATACAGTGCTACTCCACCTTGAAGCCACCCCTCCCTGTCCTTTCTATAGACTTTATATCCAGAGATGACAGTGTCCCACTGGTTCTCACTGTTCCACCATGTTTCTGTTATGCCCACTATATCTATTTCTTTGTTAGCAACCAAGCACTCCAGCTCACCCATCTTGGCTTGGAGGATGTTTAGGGTTTAGTAAACAATTTTTACACAAAATCTTGTCACCAAAATTTGGTCATGTATAATTAATGCATAAACCCCACACATTCATGCAAAAACCCCACACATAGCTGAGATTTAGTCCCAAACCAAGCATGTATATCATTCTCAGCATTTGCATTTTAACTTGAAAATATAACTTTTGATGGCAGCACTCAAAAAGTAATAAACATATATTTTTTAGTGAATTTGAAATTTTACAGGTTTGAATACGGATTTTAATCAAAATTAATTGTCATTATCACAAAGAATTTGAGTGTGCATTGTGTTATACCATATATGCATGCATGACCACCTGAAAGCATGTATATAAACTCTTTCCTCCATGCATGATTATTTAGTTTAATGGGCATGCAAGCAGCATTTGGGGATCTGAGATAACCAGGGCTCCCTTCCTCCTCTCTGTGCTTTTAGGAAAATCATTCATGATACTACTGAGGGCCTGCACAAAAACTTCAAAAAGGTTTTTGAATCCAGTTCAAAAGTCATTTCAAACTGGCTTTCAGGCGGGCTATGGGGTGGAGACTACCTTGGTTGGCCTGATAGATGATATTCAATTGGTAATCTACAGGGGGCGTGTGACTCTGTTGGTCCTCTTGGATTTCTTGGCAGCTTTCGATACTATTAGCCATGGTATCCTTCTGGACTGCCTGAGGGAGTTGTGGGTGGGAGGCACTGCTTTGCAGTGGTTCTGCTCCTACCTCTCGGGTAGATTCCAGATGCTGCCACTTGGAGATTGTTGATCTCCAGAGTGAAAGCTATTATTTGGAGTCCTACAGGACTCCATTCTATCTCCAATGCTTTTAAATGTCTACATGAAACAGCTGGGAGAGATCATGAAGAGAAATTTGTGTTGGATGCTATCAGTATGCTCATGACACCTAGATCTATTTCTCCATATCAGCTTCAGCAGGAAATGGCTTAACCTCTCTAAATGCCTGCTTGGAGTTGGTAATGGGCTGGATGAGGGAGAACAAACTGAAGTTGAATCCAGACTCGTTGTGGGAGGCCGGAACTTAGACCTGTTCTGGATGGGGTGACATTCCCCATGAAAGATCACATACGTAGCTTGGGAATACTTCTGGACCCAAACCTCTTCCTGATATCTCAGGTTGAGGCAATGGCCAGGAGTGCTTTTTATCAACTTTAGCTATATTCCAGCTATGTCAATTTCTCAAGACAAACAACTTTAAAACAGTGGTGCATATACAGGTAACATCCAGGCTTGACTCCTGCAATGCACTCTACATTGGGCTGCCTTTGAACATAGTTTGGAAACTGCAACTGGTGCAGATTGCAGTAGCCAGGTTGGTCTCTGGGGCCACCCGCAGAGACCACATTACTCCTATTTTAAAAGAACTACATTGGCTGCCAATTAGTTTCTGGGCAAAACACAAGTGCTGGTTATTACCTATAAAGCCCTGAATGGTTTGATCCCAAGGTGTTTAACGGAGTGCGTTCTTCTTCATGAACGCTGCCACTTATTGAGATCATCAGGGGAGGTCTGGTGGTGGTTGCCACCAGCTCGCTTGGTGGTGACCCAAAACCACTCCTTCTCTAGAGATGCCCTGTGGCTCTGGAACACACTCCCAAATGAAATCAGAATCTCCCCATGTCTGATTGTTTTTAAATGACTTTTGAAAACACCTGTTTCATCAGGCTTTTGGTTTATGAGATTTTAAAGTTTTATTTATGGTGATTTTAATTGGTTTTATACGATTTTTAGGCTTTGGTTGCTGATTGTTTACATTGTAAATCACCCTGAGATTTTATATGGGGCGGTATATAAATGCATTGAATAAAATAATAAATAATAAAATAAATGTTCAGCTAACAAGCCCCCTTAATCCCCTCATCCACCCTTGAAATCATTCCCCCCCAGCTCCCTTGAAGTTCCACCGACAATAGTTGGGCTGCTGCAGTGCACCACTCAGCCAGGGTCGGCCCACAAAGCCGCCAAATCCTGACAGAAATTCTTTGGCCAGCTCCTGGTTGCTGAGGTGAATGCAAAGGGCACTTCCTACTGCAAAGCCCTCTTATTGCCACGGGCCTTCTTCTCTCCTTTTGTTTGATAGACACTGAGCCATAATAATCTCATTCTGCCCCAAGGGGGGACAACCGCTTTTGTGAAGTAGACTTTTACAAACTGTTCTGACCGCATCATTCTCTGCTTCTCTGTCTTCCTACACACACACACACACACACACACACACACACACACACACACCCTCCCTCCCTCCCTCCCTCCCTCCCTGCCGGCTGTATCATTGTCACATAATTAAATCAGCAGCCCTGTTTGCCCTTGTTTCCTGCTAATTGTTTGCTCACAGCCAGGGTTAGTGACTAGGGGTTATATTTTAAATTTCACATGTTGCGTCTACCACAGGAAGCCACACTCTGCGTTCTGATTCTCACCCACGTAACTGTCACTATCAACAAATAAATAGAAAGGAGCAAAATGGGACCATTCTGGAAGTGTAACTGTGAATAGATATTTGTGGCAGTGTTGGGAACCTGAACAACAATTCTAAAGAAAATGCTTGAAAATTAATATAAGTATAGCTTTATAAAATGCAAAGAATAGTGCGCAATCTATGGAGCCTTCAGAAGTCATGCCTTGGAATTAAAACTGATATTTTTGTTGGGAAAAGAATGGACTGATTTGCAAGGGTGGGAGTTTAACCAATAGTCCTAGGAGAATTATACAAGTTATTTAGGAGCAGGGATTAGACAAAATTAAACTTCCAGATGTCACAATTTACATAGCAAAGAAGTGAAGAAATAAATGGGGAAATTTATTTCTACCTACCCCTGTTTCAAAGGGAGCTGGGGGCAGGGAGTGATGAGGACATGGCTTCCTCAAGACATCTTAGGAGGTGTGGCTGGGAAGGGACAGATCAAAGCTTCAAATGTTCCTCCACCCTGAACCAGGGTGTAGTCACCCTAAAGGTGTAGGCCTACATCAGCCATTAAAGTAGCAAGGTCACCTGAGTAGCCTAAATAAAATATTTGCACTGGAGACCTTAGAGATGAGTAGAGCATATACAAAATATCACAACTGTATGAAATTAACAACAAAAATTTAGGACTTCAAAGCAAACAATATGCAGTCAGATATATCCAATAGCAATATTGGGTCCAATATCAGCAATATCAGCAATATCAGATATATTGGAAATAATTCTGATTTGATATAGGGAATTCTATAGTGGATTTGAATGCAAGGATTCCTTTCCAAAAAATATCATTAACATTATTGGAAAACTGGAAAATAAAATGGAGGCAGAAACACAAAATGGCATCCATGGCCTCTTTCTGCAGTTAGAGCAATCCCCCCACCGCCCCGCCATAGGTAGGTAACGGTAGTTGTGATTATTGTTCTCTGAGGGTTTTGTTTTGTTTTGTTTGACAAGGTGTCCTTGCACACCCATGCTATTACAAAATGAAAAAAAAAGAGAGGAATCCGTTTGGAGCAGCAGAGGTGCACAAGGACATTTGTTAAACCAAAACAAAGAGAAGTCTATGGGAAAAAGAGAAAAAATTCTGAAAGCAGTAATGGCGGTGCAGTGGTCTCTGAAATTTGGTACATAGGTAGTGGAGGATGGCAGGATTCTCTGTATTTAATTTCAAGTAAATTGGTCCAGCCATTGATTTTTAATGATTATTTAAAAGTTCAGTGATTTTCAGATGTGATTTTTTAATCTTGGAGGTTATTGCAATTTCAGCTTAATTTTTTTAAAAAAACATTCAACATCAATAGTTGGACTGATTTACTTGAAATTAAATACATAGAGGCCTGCTGTCCCCCACAACCTATATACCAAATTTCAGAGTTCTCTGCCCAGGCATTACTGTTTTCTGAATCCCCCACCCTTTTTCATATAGACTTTTTTGTTATGTTTAACAAGGTGTGCTTGTGTACCCACACCGCTTCAAAAAGAATTTCTCTCTTGTTTTCTTCATTTTGCAATAGTGAGAGTGTGCAAGGGCACCTTGTCAAACAAATAAACAAAAAGGTTGGGGGAATAACAGTCGTGGCTGCTGTATTAATTCAGAAGAAGGGATTTTTCAGATTTTTATTTGATTTCTGATTGGAAACCCAATAACAATACTGATTAGGAGTGTGCATGGAATGGGTTTTGCATTCTATTCTGAGCTTGAAATGGAATGCAAAATGACTCAAATGTTCTGACTGAAACACAGGGGTGACCCAGTGTTTTGAGGAGTGTTCTGGCTTTTAAAAAAATTTAAAATGAACATAGTGAGGGTGGCACTGGGGGTGGGGGGTGGCGGGAGGTACCTTTAAAATCAAATCAATCAATTCCAAGCTCTTACCAGCGGTACCACTGGCATTGGGGGCGGGGGGCAGTGAAAGGTACCTTTAATATGAAATTAACCCAAGCTTCTTACCAGAGGTATAGCTGGCACTGCAAGGCACCACCATAGCAGGCCTCTGGCCTGCACCCAGTGGTGGCACGTCTCAGAGCTTACTTGGCTTCTGCACATGAATGGAGGCCAGGTGAGCTCCAAGATGTTCTGCTGCTGCCGCTGCCACATGGGATGCAGACCAGAGCCCTGTGATGGTGGTGCCTTGCATGTGTACATTCCTGTTGACTACTACAAGCAGAGAAAAGCAGCTAATTTGATAACTATAAAAATAAACCAAAAGTTTTCAGAATGTTAAAACCCATACTGACAAACCTTCTATTTGCATGCTTACTTTAGAACAACTATCTATAATTCCAAAACACTGCAGATTTCTCCCAGTGTATTATAAAAGAAGCCATTGTGCCTTCATGCCTGTCTGTGCTTTTAGAATTGTGGATAGTTTTGATATGGTCATCATGATCCATAGCACGCACCCATTAATGCTAGCATTGCATTTTTCTAACATTAACATCCTTACTCCTGCCAAGAGCCTGCCTAGTTCTTTAATAACAAAGCCTATGACATTCTTGGAATTTGAACTCCAACTATTACATGAATTGTTTCTATATTTTTTAAAATTAAAAAAAACCTATTATTATTGGTTTTCCATTAATGAACAATAGCAAACAATCATTTTGACAGTCATTAATATGCATCATTTTTAGCTGTATGTTGTGTGACATCTTTTATGAGCAGCTACAAAGGTAAGTTGGGAGAAAGGGGGGGAGAAAAAAGGGGGGACGAGAAAGGAAAGGGGAATCTAGCCACTTAAATTACTTTCTTAATAATTGCTTATCAAGTCTATATTGCATATATGTCACATGAGAGATGATGATGATGATGATGATGATGATGATGATGATGATTTACATTATAAACTGCCTCATCCAGAGGCTCTGGGTGGTGTACAACAACTTTTAAAAAGACATAAAAACACACAATTAAAACACAGGGCTAAAAACAATATAAGAACAACTCAAAAATGATTATAAACCATTTAAGACCAATTAAAATACTTTTAAAAAACAACAACACTTTACAAGCCTTGGAAGGCCAGGCCAAACAAGTTTTTAGGGCTCTCTTAAAGGCCGACAGCGAGCCTAAACTGCAGATATCTGCCAGGAGTGCATTCCATAGACCAGGAGCAGCTACAGATCTACATGATCCCTTCCCCACACATCCCAGATTATGATATGAATGGTTGCTATGGTAAGAAAAAATAATAATGTTGGTTGTTCATACAATAAGGTTTTTTTTAAAAAAAAAAAATCGTTCCCACAACCATTAAACTCCAGAGCCTCAAAAACCAAGTCCTACTTTACAAACAATTGGCTTTCCCCCAGTTTGTTGCAACAATTAACTTAGCTGTTGTAGTTAAAAGACTGAGAGCCAAGAGAAGAGGGTGAGCCAGAAGACAGCCTTAAAAAGCTTAAATTCCCCCCCCCCCCCCATGACTGAGGGCTCTATCTTTGCCCGCCCAGACGCTCACCGGCTGCTGATGGTAGCTTGGGGAGTTGGGTTGCCTGGACAGGTTGCCCTGCATTGCCCCATGCGCTGCGCAGGCATTATGGGGATCCACCCTCCCCTCTCTGGAGCTGGCCAAGATCTCTGCAGTCTGCCAGCCGTGGCTGCAAGCAGCCATGTCTGGCAGACAATCAGAGAAACGGGGTTAAGAGAGCGCCCACTCTCCTAACCCCGTTTTACAGGGTGGCTGTGGAGGCGTTTGGCAGAGTGGCACACACAGGCAAAACTGGGCTGGGCTTCCTTAGCCCAGTTTTGCCTGATTGTGTGAACAGCTTCTGAATCATTCATTTGGCTGTTTTCTAAGTTGTTCTTGTAATGCCCAGCAGAAAATATATTGGATCCAATGGAATTGGTATATTTAAGATTGCAGTAATATGATGCATAGTAAATATTTGAAAACTTTGGGGCACGGCTGCCACCTGTGGAATTAAGATCCTTCTTTGTTACATTTCTTCCAACACAGTTGAAAATATACTGGGTGGATTGCTGCTAGCCTTTTGGGGAAGTAATACCACATGGTAAGTATTGTAAATATGAGCTCTTTAAAGTTTATTGAGAATGACTGGAGAGAATTAGATTTCCAAATTTGCAGCCAATATTCCTTGATTTTGAATTTAAGTTGACCCCCCCCTCCCAATTCCTTTGTAATTTAATATGACTTCCTATTGTAGAGGAGATCTGTTCTTGTGGTAGCAAGCGTGAATTGTCCCCTTTGCTAAGGAGGGTCTGTCCTAGTTTCCACTTGAATGGGAGACTACATGTGAGCACTGTAATATATTCCCCTTAGGGGATGGGGGCTGCTCTGGGCAGAGCATCATCTGTTTGCTTGCATGCAGAAGGTTCCAAGTTCCCTCCCTGGCTTCTCCAAGACAGGGCTGCGACTCCTGCCGGTAACCTTGGAGAAGCTGCTGCCCGTCCGTGCAGACAATACTGAGCTAGATGGACCAATGGTTTGACTCCGTATATGGCAACTTCCTATGCTCCTATTTACCGGCTGCTATACAATTATAGATATAAGCTAGCCCTTATATGGTTCAGGTTCACTTGGCATTATTTTTTGAAAAATTGTATGGGCTGTATTTAAGGTGGTTATGCTTTCTTTAGATGATAAGAAATGACTGATCTGATGCTATGTATGGGTTGTTTGTGTTGTTTTTTATATTGTGAATAGATTAAAAAATTGCTATTCTTTAATAGTGAATTATATCTGTACAGGTTATGCTTTTCCAAAAAGCAAATGATCAGAGTCGCCTCCCAGGAGTAAAAGCTCTTGGTGATGGGATCTTTTTTCTTTTATCCAAACACGTTATGGTACTATTAAAAAATGGATTGCTTAGCAGAGAAGGTGGCCTTTCTTTTTGATTTTGCCATATCACTTCTTCTATACCAAATGGAGAGCAAAACCGAAATTCTAAATGGGTCCAGGAAGAAGTGCTCCCATTGTATAATAGTTTGGGTATTTGATTAATCTGTACCACTTCTTAATACAATGCAAAGTAGGGAGTTCTCAGGCCCCCTTTGTCGATCGGTTGTGGGAGTAGGGAATTCCAAAATCTGGGGGTTTTATTCCCCAGATATAGTTATCCATTATATTTTGCCAACATCCAAAAGGGTTTGATGGAATATTACATGCATATTCAATGGATAAATATTGCACATTTTTCTTCATCTTTTTTTTTGCAGAACTGTTGAATAACTTTGCAGTTTCACTACACATGCAGAACAAAACAACAACAACAACGATTTGATGCAGCACAAAAGATGTATCAGGGCCATATAAAATATTTGATATATCTTTTTCGCAAAAGTTTTCCTTCAGTGTAACTTTGGAAAATACTGTTACATCCTGAGATGTACATTTAGATCTATTGTTCAGAGCCTACAGTTCTAACTCTGCAGACTTGCTGCCTTTAATATGAGTGTGATAAGGGAGTGAAAGAATCACCGTAAATGAAAATCCCCAGCACATTCCGTTTGTCCTCTTCCTGTTGCCTTCAGAATAGTCTCTGTCCATGGTGCTGAATGGTGGCTAATTATATTGCCTTTTCCTAACTTAGCTAGGGTCCCTCCCCTCCCCCCACGTGTCACCATTTCAATTCAATTATTTCATTTCAGCTTTTAAAAATGATGCCAGCAAAAGGATAGTGGAAGATTTTATAAAATATTTGTATTAGTAAAAACAAAATATAAAGATATAACAAGTAAGTAAAATATATTTAATAAAATATAAAATATTGTTATTAGTTAAAAAAGGTTTTGCCCATAGCCAATGGCCACATAATCCATATAATACAGATAGAGATACAGATACAGCTACAAAGAAGCCAATAGTATATGGCTCCGAACATTTTGTAATGAGAATACTGAGAAACGTTCTTCATGTTTCACATTCTCAGTTCTGGTTTTCCTCCATGACATACAGAACCAAATGGCTGAAGAAACACTGTGTTTAGATAATGCTAGCTTATTCAGTACAGAAGAAGAAAGGAAAAAAGCACCAAAAATGTCCTCCCCTGGAATAATAAAAGAAAAGGGAGTGGGGGCGGGGGACTTGTGTTACCTCAAGAAGTTATTTTAAAAAATTACATGGCTAAATTGAAGTAATCCCTGAGAAACATTTTGTGGGAAGTACAACTCAGAGGAAGCACCTTTTGAAAACAAGAACCCAGAATTATTGCCCTTGAAGAAGATATTATTTCAAAAGCTCTGGGCAGTGGACTTTTCATAATAAATTATTCACTTTGCATTAGTTTGAGAATTTGCCTTTGTTTTACTTTTTAAATTGTTTGCTACTGCAAGGTAGTTCAGAAAATACAGTTTATGGGAGATTTTCAGTAAGTAAGGTCCCCCTCAATATTTCTACAGGTTATTCAAGATTCTGAATTATGCAATACAGAACGTAAAGTCAACAGATTCTCAGTTATACAGAATGAGCATGCAGGTTGTTATTTTTAAAAACAACAACTTTGTTTTTATATCTTAAAAATTCACAATTAAGCAATAAAACATACAAACTAATGCAGTCAGGTAGGTTACAATAAAGCACACAGGTTAATATTACCTAGAAATGTGTTATTCCAGTACATAGTGAACAAGGATCCTTGTTGAAAAAACATTACTATATATGTATCTTCTCTCCTAGAACCTTACCACATGGGCTAAATTAGTCATTGGTGTAACATTCCAGATCCTGGAAAGTTATACTGTCAGAGATGGAAGATGTCCATGCATTCATGGACACAGTACTCTTATGCTAAAGTATTTTTCTAGGTATTAAGCCCAATGTATCCCATTCACAAGGCACCTTCTGTTGATTCTAATGACTCTTCCCAGTGCATGCACAATGAGCATCAAGAGCAAACATGTCTTTGTCCCTGACCATCTTTAACGGCTCTTAGAGATGGTCAAGGACAGGCATTTGATCACTGAGCTGTGTAGCTAAGATAGGCTCAAATGCAGCGTTTCCTGCATTGCTGTCTTATTTCATAGTCATATCAAATCTAGCATCTGCAGTGACAAGTGTTCCAATTCAGGCTTTCCTTCTCTCTCCTCTTGCAGAAAAATGGCCTGGAGGCTAAAAGTATATTCTCATTGCTGATCCTGCATTTGGGAGGGGGCCTGCTATGTAGAGTGCCTCTTCATTGTCTTTCCCTGAAGTATCAGCAGGGATGGATTGCCCTGGGTGGAGGTCTGGTGCAGAGCTTCCATGATATAGAGGTCGTCTCCTGTCTCTTTGAGTTATTTCCCCCAAGTGTGGATTGCCCATACTTGGGAGATTGCTCATAGCAGGGATGGGATGTCCTGGATGGGGACCCAATGCAGAGTTTGCCTCTTTAGGTCCTTTTCTCTGAGTCTCAGCAGAGATGGAAGGCCCTGGGAGAGGGCCTAATACAGAGGTTGCTTCTTTTGGGTTCTTTCCTTGGAAGATCAGCAGGGATGCAACATCCTCGAAGGGGTTCTGATATGGAGGTTGCTTCTTTTGGTTCTTTTCTTGGAAGATCAGCAGGGCCGGAAGGCCCTGGGAGGAGGCAGATATCGATGTTTGCCTTTTTTGTTCTCTACTGGGAGTGTCATGCTCTACAGAGAGCCACCCACATGGCTTTTCTTCCTGCAAAGGAAATGGGAGGGACACCTCCTAGCTGCTCCCCCAGGGCCAAATCAGTCACTCAGCTTGACTCTTTGCCTGGATCCAAGCCTCTAGCTGCTGCTTTGGCTCTTGGTGGAAAATAAGGGGGCTGGAGAATAACATTTGGCCTCCTTTCCATTTGGAACACTTGGCCTCGTTTCCATTATTCCTGCCACCCAGCAGCCCTGAGTGGTTCGCCTAACCTAGGGCTGCACCATTTGGGCCTTCCAGCTGTTGTTGGGTTACAGCTCCCATAGTCCCCAGTCGCACTAGCCAATAGTCAGGGTTGATGGGAACTGTAGTCAAATAGCAGCTGGATGGCTGGTGTTGTGCAGCCCTGCCCTAAATCAAGCTTCCCCTTCTGCATCACCACTCCATCCTCTTCCACAAGAGGCAGATCCCTCTTCAGGGCCAAAATCAGGCCTCCTAGCCATACATATTGGGGCAGACAAGCTCTGTATAAGCCTCCTGGCAAGGAGCAGTCTATCTTGAGCTACCTCTTGAACCTCTCAGAACATCTCTTGGCCCCAAGTGGACTGGCCGTAGAGCCTTTTCTGTGGCTGGGTTTGACCCAAAGACATTTTTACCCAACTCTGCCCAAAGAATATTCAAAGTAAGACAACTTTATTTTCTTTAAAATCAACTTTTTAATTTTTAAGCAGTAAATATGCATGTTCTATTGCTGTTTTATCTCTACATCCTATCCTATTAAAACAAATGTTTAATATTTTTGAAATAAATATGCAGCATTTTATTGCTACCTATGTATGAAGCACTGTCTGGTTTCTGTCTTTCTCTTTTTCCTCATCAACATCCAGCTCCCTTGGAGGAACCAGGATCCCCATAGTGGCTTCCACCCTTGCCAGTCTGCTCCGCAGTCTCCGGAGCTGTCCCCTCAGTGCCTTGAGGTTTTGCAAACATTCCTGGCAGCTGCGGAAGTCTCTTTGGCCTTGAAGGAAAGAAAACAAACAGGGTCAAGGGGCCTGTCCTCCACAATACCAGTCCCTGCACTGACTTCTAGTCCCTTTCCATGCCCAGCACATACTTCTCATCTCTACCTTGAAAACCCTCCATGGCTATGCCCCGCCTTGTCCCTCTGCACTGATCCTCCCCCCTCCCCAACTTGCACCCAGTCAGGTTGGTTTTTGCTCCTCCAGCTTCTGTCTTCAGCCACCTGGAGGTCTCCTGCTCGCTAAAACTACTCTTTTTCTTCTCCCTCGCTGACCCTTGGGTCTAGAACCGCCACTCATGTGGGCTCACGTCTCTCTCCTATTCTTCCAGTGCAACCCACCTCCTCTGTGCAGCTTTTGGCTTAATGCCTCAGCAGAGCCAGCTCCATCAGCTTGAACTGAATGCCCCTTATGCTTTCTATCTCTTCCTCACTTCTCTCTCCAAAGCCAAACTTTAGACTGTATGCTCCTGGTGGCCAGGAACTTTTGCCCATGTACATTGATGATGCTATAAGGAGGATTGTGATAAGCACAATTGTATGTCATCCTCCTTGGTTTCTTGTTTCAGCCTAGCTTGAACTCAAAAGGGCTGATATTAGCATTCATATTATTAGCATTCATGAGTTTAGTATTCACATTCTGCTCTTCCTCAAGCAGCTCAGGGAGGTATACATGGTTATTTTTTTCCTCCTAACAACCCAAAAAGTTAAGTTAGACTGCGGGACAAGTGACTAGCCCAAAGTCACCCAGCGAGGTTCATGGCTGGATGAGAATTCAAACCCGGGTCTCCCTGGACCTAAGGAGGTGCAGCTGAAATACATACACTTCGTTCCCCCGCTTGTCCCACCTCAACTTCCCTCTCCTTCCTCTATTGCTTGCCCATCTCTGTTTTTAGACTATAAGTGTTTTAGATTGTAAAACAACAATGAGGATGGAAAAGGGGTGCTGCCTCTGTGAAACTTACAGTCATTCAGCTGATGGAACTGCAAATCCATCAAACTCTGCAGAGTTTCTCTCACATTGCTGAGGTCCGGCTCTAGAGGAGATGGGGAAGGAGAAGGAGGGGGAGAGGGATGCAGGAGGAAAGAAGAGGTGGAGGTGGAGGGTGGGATGGAGCCAACTTCCAGCGAGGCAGAAGATAATGATGAACTGGACCCAGGGGGGCGGAGACATGCAGCAGGGCCTTCAGGAACATCTGCGAGAGAGAAGAAGCAACAGGTGGTCAGCTGCAAACGCTGGCATACTACCACACCCGCCATCACTTGCCCTCACTGCTCACCATGAGAAGCTGTCTAAATTACAGGCATCAGAGCTTGGTCACCTGAAAGACAGAAAATGAAGGAACACTTCAGCAAGCACTGACAACCCACCCACAGGCCTCCCCTCTGAAACTTAGATGCAGACTCAAATCAAACATTTCAACATTCAGGAGAAGGAAACAGAGAGCAAAAGAGCCATTTTTAGCCCAGCAGCAACTTCAGGGGTGTGCTCCGAATGTACCTTCCTTTCCCCACCGTTGCAGCCGAACTTCACTGCGGATGAGCCTTGTCCGTGTGTGTCCAATTTGCAGGTTGATGGCCCGGAGAAAATGAGGGAACTGTTGGGAAATGTGGTGAACCCTCATTTCTGCAACAAAGAGAGCAAAAAGGAACAAATGTTGTATGCTCTGACCAGGCTGAGTGCTGGTGTCTTGCAAAAAAGGGCAGTGCTAGTGCTTGGTCCATCATCTGGGCTGAGTATCAAAACTCCAGCTGAACTTTGTGCTGGGTGTCTATGCAAAAGGGTTCTGAGGTGCCACAATACTTACGCCGCTGGACATAGTCATTCTGTAATCCTTTGAGGATTACTATTTCTTGCTCAAGATAATTGTCAGCAATGGAAGGCTCTGGTAAGGGCTCTGACACAAAAGCTGCTTCCTTTGGAGTGCCAGTGGGGATGGAAGGACCTGGCACTGAGGTTTCCTCATTGACCTCTTCCCCCAGAATGTCATTGGTGATGTGAGGTCCTGGAAGGGATCCTGGCACTGAAGTTGCCTCATTGAGTTCTCCCTCCAGAATATCAGTGTGGACGCGAGGTCCTGGAAGAGATCCTGGCATTGAGGTTTCCTCATTGAGCATTTCCTCCAGAATATCAGTGGAAATGTGAGGTCCTGGAAGGAGTCCTGGCACCAAGGTTGCTTCATTGAGCTCTTTCCCCAGAATGTCATTGGTGATGCAAGGTCCTGGAAGGGATCTTGGCACCAACATTTCCTCATTGAGCTCTTGCTCCAGAATATCAGTGGGGACGCGAGGTTCTGGGAGTGATCCTAGCATTGAAGTTTCCTCATTGAGCTCTTTCCCCATAATGTCAGTGGGGACATGAAGTCCTGGAAGGGGTCCTGGCACCAAGGTTGCCTCATTGGGCTTTTCCCCCAGAGGGTCCCCCAGAACATGGTGCAACATGGGTCCCCCAGGACACGGGGCAACATGGGTCGGATTTCTGGGATGACCTGAAAGAGAGGAAATAAAGCAGGAATTTGGAAATGAGGATGGCCCATAGCCCTGATAGAAATTGCCTCCCCTTTCTGCCTAGGTTAACCAGCTGGGATGCAGCCTGGGATTGTGGGTGAGGCGGTCCACCCAAGGAAACAAGCAAGGGATGAAGAGGAATACATTGCATAGCACTGGCAAGACAGCCCTCACCAACTATGCTTCAGAAGGGAGTGCAATGACCAGGCTCTATCTGCTGAACATACCAATGCAGCTGCCTTCTACCAAGTCATACCCCTGGCTCACTTTGCCCTACTCTGGCTGACAGCCGCTCTTGGGCAGAAGACTTTTCCTAGCTAGCTAAAATCCTTTAACAGAAGATGAAGAAGACTCAACCCAAGACCTTGTGCATGCAAAGCACTTGTTCCACTACTGGACTATGGGCCCTCCCATACCTGTGAGGAAAGAGGCTTCTCCTTTGAGCAGAGTGGGAGCTGATGGTTCACATGGACTAAACAATGCATTTATGCAATGCAATAAAGCAACAACCCCCAGTTACAGCCTTTTGACCTATGTGCGTGGGTAGGGGTGGGGCTTGAAAATCTGCCTGGACGCTATAAGCAGGAAGCATAGCTATGATCTGAGGAATGCAGGCCCAGCTCCAAGGGGCAGAAAACTGGGATCAGAGAAAGAAAGAGTCTCTTTGGACTGATCTCAGAGCTCATTGGACAGGAAATGTTGCCCTTATTTGCAGGTGATCCTCCATTTCCATCTTAACCCATGTAATTGTCAAAAAAAGAGCTGCTTTGGAAACAAGACACCAGCATTCTTTAGCTTCCTCTTTTCCAAGGCAGGGGGAACAAGGCCCAGAGGATGTCTTGGGGCTGGGTGTGGGCAAAAGGTTCTTGCAGGGCTTTTCCAGAAGTGCACCACCGCCAAGGGAGAATTACCAAACCTACCTGCCTGCCTGCTGCCACAGCCCTTTCCCCATCTTCTCCTAGAAGGGAGGGTATCCAGATGTGACTTGCCCGGGCCCCCTGGTCTCCTCCAACACTTTTGGCTGCAACAAGTGCCAGCAGCAAAGGATAGAGGTGGATGAACCTGCCCTCCTGCCATTCATCCATCAGATGGATGTCTGCCTATCTCTCTCCATTGTCAAAGTGAAACAGGTCTCCAAAGAGGCTTTCCCTGGGGGGTTGAGGAGCCCTGAGAAGAAGCATGCACTCTCCTCATCCACTTACCAGTCTGTGCCCCCTCTTCATCTTCATCCCTGCAGAGATAAGGAGAAACATTCTTAGTAGTGAATCACAGGAAATTGAGGGGTCCCCCCAGTAATCCGAGGGGGTGCTGTGCGTGCCATCCCAAGTATGCCCTCACCCATAATCCTTCTAGAAGGCCCTGCTAATTTTGGATGATTCCATAGTTGGGAACAGTGAAAGTAATTGCTATTGAAAGTCACTCACTACATTTTGCTCAGACTGTTTTCACTTGGGGATTGACTGGTTGACAGGGCAGGGGGCAGACCCACTCTCGTAGTTTATAGATACGAGGCAGGGGGCAGACCCACTCTCGTAGTTTATAGATACGAGGCCAGCTTTCCCACCCCTCTCCAGAGAAGATTTTCAACTTTTTAGAAAGCCCCCCCCCACCAAAAGGGGGACACTTCAGCTAAAAGAACATACATACTGTTTTGGTTTTTAAAATTTGAATAAGAGGGTTTAAATTTGTAACAACTCGAATCCCCGCCTGTATGTTCCCCAAACTATGGGAAACACCTATATCGGGCAGCAGCGATACAGGAAGATGCTGAAAGGCATCATCTCACACTGCATGGGAGATGGCAATGGTAAACCCCTCCTGTATTCTACCAAAGGCAACCACAGGACTCTGTGGTCACCAGGAGTTGACACCAACTCAATGGCACACTTTTACCTGGGTTTGGGCTATGTCTGAACAACCCCCTCCACACCCATCCCTTCAGATGGCCACACCAGAGCCAAAAGCATTAAGAGGAGTCAAGATGGGAAAAAGCAACTCACTTTGGTTCTGCCTCTGGGTGAGACCTGTGGGAACATGAAAGAAGAAAAGGTTAGGCATGTTCTTGGAAATAACATGGGGGTTTGGGGGGGCAGCTTTTGAAGTCAGCTTCAACTGGTGGGCAGGATCCCCCCCCAAAAAAAAACACCCAAGTGGGCCCACAGGGGCCAGCCAGTAGCTCCTGGGTGCTACAGTTTCACAGGTCTAGGACCTGTAAGCTTAAGAAATACAGTGGAAATCAGCCCAGCAAGTGACCTTCGAGGGCCACCTGCATTTCAAGGAGAAGCTGTGTGGTGTGAATACTGGTGGTGAACTTGTGACCACTGAAGTTCACATAGGGAGTGCAATGGCATGTAAAACAATGGAAGGAATCTTTAAAAACCAAGTCCAGGCAGCCATTAGATTTTGCTTCCCCATCATGCCGGAGACTTACCTACAGTTCACCCATGACCAGCAGCCACCCATCCTGACAGCTAAGATGATAAGCTGATGATAAACTGACAGCCAAAGACAGCCAACTTATCAAAGATGCTGCAGCTTATCAAGAATGCTGCCAGGTGAGCCTCCTGCAGAATCCTCGCAGGTCTCCAAGGGGAACCATGACGGCAGAATTCTGTGGCTGATTGTGAGATCGCAAGATCAGTTACTGGCCATGCTGGTTCTGGTTTGAGTCCAAACACTGTCTTGGTTGTCAGCTCAAAGTGTCAAAGCACCAGGGGAGAGTCACCCCTGTCCTGCCTTCCCTGCTCCCCACATGTTTTCCACCTAATCACTTGCTGAAGTCCACTTAGCTAGGAAATCCCTCTACATCATATTTAGCACTAAGGCCCGTCTCTGTTCAGAATACACAAAAAAGATAGTCAATTTACTTGTGGAACTAGGTGTGGTGATGATCCCTGGCTTAGATGGGTTTGAAAGGGGGTTAGAAACATTCATGGAGGAGGAGAGGCCCCTCTGTGACGATTAGTCAGGATGGCTATAGAGAACCTCCAGGTGCACAGGCTGAATCCCAGATGCTGGGGACATGCAGTGGGTGTGGCTGTTGCCTTTGCACTCTTTCATGAGTTACAGAGGACTCAGATGTTACAGAAGACTCATGCAGGTTTATTATAAACCTGCACTAGCAGTGGCTGCAGCCCACCCCTATCCACAAGCATCCCCTTCCTTCAGCATTTGCTAACAGAAGGGAAGAGGCAAATGAATAGAGAGTGACAGAGCGGGAAGGAGGGGGAAATGAGAAGGACAAAGAAAGAGGGGAAGCAAGAAAAATGATGGTGCCTCACAAAGAATGAGCGAGAGAAGTAGAAGGCTGTAATGTACTTTTTGTATAAGGTTATGAAATGGAAAACAAACAATATTCAATATCTTGCCCCACCCCACCCCGTTACATCTTTGGAAACAAGCTACAGTATGTCCTTATTAAACTCCATAGGCCCAACTGCACAACATCTTAGTTTCCACTGCACTTTTTTTTAATGCACTGCATAGAATGCACCCAGCTGCACATCAAAATGAACCTTGGACTAAGGGACCACCTATTTGGCCTCCCCAAAGACCCACCATGGCAGCTCATGGCCCCACAGTGGATGGATGAATCCTCCCAAGGATGCTACTCTTACATTTTTAGGGGATAGGTCAGGAGCATTCTAGCTATTGCTCCCTTATAGCTATTATTTTTGCCACTGTTTTAAAACCACATGTTGTTATTGTTGGAAGTGCTTTTGCTTAATGTCTTGCTGACATTCTGTCAGCTGGTATGTATCCTTCACTTCCTGTTCCTCTAGCTGCTGCTGCCACCAACAGCACTGCAATTACTCTCCAGTATATTGTTTTATCAGTCACCTTAAGTGGCGCAGTGGGGAATGCTTGACTAACAAGCAGAAGGTTGTCGGTTCGAATCTCCACTGGTACTATATCGGGCAGCAGTGATATAGGAAGGTGCTGAAAGGCATTGTCTCATACTGCAGAGGAGGAGGCAATGGTAAGCCCCTCCTGTATTCTACCAAAAGAAAACTACAGGGCTCTGTGGGCGCCAGGAGTCGAAATGCCCAATATAGGTGTTTACTATAGTCTGGGAAACAGAGCAGTGGGGATTTGAACTGGCAATCTTCTGCTTGTTATTCAAACATTTCCCCACTGCACCACTTAAGGCGGTGTGGTCACTATAACCGGGCTCCATTTGTCACTATGGTCAGTCAGAAAGCTTTCCCACTGGGGAAAACCAGGAGAGAGCCCACCGGGAGCTTTCATAACACATTGTTTACATGGGTTGAGAGATTTTGTCCAATAAAGACTGTTGGTTTTGGTAGGTTGCGGTGGGCAGTCATGTTAAAGAACTCAAGTTGGTTTGAAAAGTTGTATCATTGGTTATGTTTGTGTAATATTAGGGTTGTTTTGACTGCTAGTTTTAACGCAAATATTAGGCCCAAGACTGTAACAATTATTGTGGAGAACTTTGTTATGGGGGCTATAGTTATTGTTGTGGTTTGGTTGGTTGAATTGTTAGTGAAATCAAAAGGCCTGCTGCAGTGCTTCTTACCTTAGCAACAAAAGAATGCAGGATATACATAGAATACAATATGTTCAATTATACATACATATTCACCCAGTATGTAGGGTGGAGGGGTGGAGGAATATAGGTAGTGGGGGGGGGCAAGTAAAAAGTCAGCGGGGGGGAGGGACAGGAGAAAGCTCATCAGCTGAAGCTTTCTCCACAGTGCTTATATTGCCTTTTGGGGGGGGGGGGAGGAAAGGTTTTAGCAATGCCCCACTTGAAGCTCCACCCTCCATCATTGACACCACCCACTTTGGCTCCACCCATCACTTGACCTGCATGCTGCTCACCCAATCCCAGGAGTCCCCAATGTCTACAGTGGCTGGCAGTGGCACTAATCTAACTGGCTGATACTGCGCAATGCCTTGTAATGGAATGTGTGCATAGTTGCGTGAGAGTGCAGTTGTGCAAAACACAAGAATTGCACAAATGCAGTTGCATGGCAGAAGGCCATTAATTCCAATGGCCATTCATCCCACAAACGCATTTGCACAATTGTTGCATTTTGTGCTTATGCAACTGCACACACATTCCATTACAAGGCAGGTGGAATATTGCACAGTATTTCAGCCACTGTAATTATAGACAACTCATCAAACATGGTAACTTTTGGCTCTGGGTGTGAATGCA
Organism: Hemicordylus capensis; assembly: GCF_027244095.1. Lineage (NCBI taxonomy): Eukaryota > Metazoa > Chordata > Lepidosauria > Squamata > Cordylidae > Hemicordylus > Hemicordylus capensis. The sequence continues at coordinate 195,666,906 of NC_069659.1, read as the reverse complement.
TTAAAAATACATCTAGACAGCAAAACAGTGCTCAGATGGGTATCACGGTGTGGCTAAAGATACACATCGGCATAACTGATGACCATGGAAGGCTTTGTACACACCTCTCTTTCTGGATCAGGGCCATCGACTTTTAAGGGTTGTGCCATTCCTCACCCTCATTCATAGTGAAATGTAAATGTCCATGAGTTACTGCGAGCAATGACATGACTTTTAAAAGGTAGGCAGCACAATCCTGTGCATGTTTATTTAAAAGTATGTCCAGAGTTGTAGGGAGTCTCCCAGTGGCCCGGGGACAAAGTTCTTTTGAGGGGTCCCCATGCCAGCACCAAAGCCACACCCCCTATTTTCCAGCCTCACCACTGCACTTCCCCCTCTAAATTTATCTGTGGGTGGGCTTCTCAGTGCTCTGGCTTCTCTCCCCGCTAGCGCTGTGTGGGTTGGACGGTGATGCAGGGGGAGGGGGCTGCTTTCGTGCCCATTTGTAGGCATCTGCTTGGCCCCCGCCGGGGGCTGACCCCTGTGCATTTCGGCCAAAGCAGACCGCTGGGTGGGGGCATGCTCCTCCCATGGATTGGTGGGGAGTGCTTCTCTTCTTCCATCACTATCCCTACAGATGTGCCTTGCTCTGGGCTCTTCCTAGTTCTCAGCGCTGCCGCTCAGTTATGGAAGGAAAAGGGGGGAATGTAACACGCACACCCATTTTAGCCGTCCTGTCTAACCTCCCCCTACCAAGCAGCTGAGTGTCCGTTCTGTCGTCCTTTTGTATTTCCCTCCCAGCCCCACTTGCTGCAGGGAAGAAATGCCTGGCTTGGCTATTCCAGGACAGCTCAGCCTGGCTGGGAAAGCAAAGCAAGCATCGCTGTCTCTCTCCCAGGCAGCCAGAGATGCTCCAGAGAGCAGGAGCTGCGTTTACACACACGGCAGGCTACTGGTGTCCTGGGGAAGGAGAGCCAGCCAGGGGAGGCGAGGTGAGTGGCAGGGTGCTTGGTGAGGGACACTTACCGAGGCAGTGTCCAGATGGCACAGCATGCAACACTCCCCCTACTCAATGGGGAGGCCTGTGTGCCGGCCATGGAGGGGGAAGGGGCCCCCGCCACCACCACTACCAGCAACATCAAGGGGAAATAGGAAATGGCAGAGCAGGGATGCACAGGAGCAGGATGGTGGGGCCCTTGTGGGCCCCTTGACTCTCCGGGCCCAGGGACATTTGCACCCCCTCATCCAGTGGACGCTATGCCCATAAGTATGTCCCACTGTGCTCAGTGGGGTTTATTCCCAGAAAAGTGAACTTGGATTCCAGATTCAGGCATTTAATTGTAATGTAGTACGTTAATTGTAATTTGTCATCTCTTTGTACAGTTTGTTGTATACATTTCTCTGCAATTGTAATATAAGAGTTGCAAAAAATTCTGAATGGATATGGGGAAAGGGAGGTGGAAGCTATTTAAAATCCCTATACCAACTTTCGACTAGAAACAGTGATTCACTCACATGCTGCATTCCAACCAATTTCACCTCAGAATATGGTGGGACCTGGAAGAGGGCCTCCTCACAGGATAGCAATGGTAGAGCGGACTGGTGCCGAGTAAGGTGGTCCTTTGCCTTCAAGAGGCAAAGTAGGTCACAGGAGGCTCAGGATGAGACTAGATTGCAGGTTAGGGCTGGAGCCAGAGTTGGAGGCAAGAGAGGCCAGAGGAAGCTGCAGGCTGGAAATCAGAGCGCAAAGCAGGAGATGGGGCTCGGAGGCTGAAGCAAGGGCCAAGACGGAAAGCAGAAGCAGAGGGCTGGAGCAAAAACCTGGAGCTGGGTCTGCAATGAACTCCCAGTTCCAAGCTGTTGCATAGGTGAAAACGAGGCTGAGGCTGAAGCATGAATATAGTGGCGGCAACCCAACCCTTCCTAATTCTAGCTCAGTCCCCATCTAGGGCATGCACCAGAGCTTGTTTCCTCCTTCCAAGTAGGCCCACTGGAAAGGAACCCCTGGGCAACCAGGCGACCCCTTCACTGCTATTTCTGGAGTGCTATTCTAATTTGTTGTCATAACTGTTCCTGGAGCCCTAGGCATGATGGAGGAGAGTCCAGAGCTGGAGCAGGGGGTCTAGATTTGACTGCTGGGTCACCCAAGACCCCACACTCCTCAGAAAGAATGTCTGCAAAAGGGCCAAGCTCCAGCTTGGTAGTAACCATAGGATCCTCAGTGCTGAAAAGGAGAAGACCACGTCATGGTCCAAGAGCAAGTATGGCTGGATCCTGACAGTAAGTACTCTGGGCCCAAATGAGGACTGATAACTTTGGAAGGGAATCATATTGTGTGAGCAGCACAGAAGGCAGCTAGTTATTTCAAAACCAATAAGGGATAAGAGTCAGTACTCCATGGGGGTGTGTGAGCTATGTATTAAAGATATGCATCAAGCATGCTTTCCCTCCTACCACTGCTTGTTTCTTAATCTTCCTTTCTCACATATCTATTAGGCATGTGCAAACAGGTTCGATGTCGAATAGGTTCAACATCGAACCTGTTCAGTTCAAGAATCAGATATCAAACCGAACCCTCTCCCCCCCGATTCAGTTTGCTACCAGACCCCCTGGCCATTTTTTGGGGGGGTGGGGTTTGTGACTTTACAAAAATAACCATGACCCAGCCACGTAAAGGCCCATTTGGCATGGGCAACAGAGGACAGGCCTGAAACAGGCTGAAGACCGCCCGAACCGGCCCGGGTGAATTGTACATAAATGGAGGCTGACATGGGGGAGGGGGAACTTCTGGAGACACCCCCCACCCCATGGCTGAATCTAAGCCCCTGGACTGGGTGGCAGTAAGTAAAATCTAATTTTTTAAAGTTTTTTTTTTAAATTTAATCTCACGAACCCCCGCAAACTGAACCAAACCAGGGAGGGTGTTCGGGGGTGGTGGTGGCAGAGGCGTATCTAGGGAAAATAGCGCCTAGGGCAAGCACTGAAATTGTGCCCCCTGTCCAAACATCTGATTCCCACCTTTCAGATAACTTTACCATAATATCAGCTGAAAAGTACAAGTCAGGCTCGTTAATCTTTTAATATTTCAAAAAACTATTTAGCAGTGGACGTAGCCAGACCAAAAAATGCTGGAAAACTACAAATTTCAGTATGCTGAAGCTCATGAAATACCCAAATACTATGTGGAGGTGTACTTGGAAAACTTAACAGAAGTGCCTGTCTAATTCTCTACTATGCATTGTAGCATCACTATTACATAAGCTTTAAAAATAAACAGAGAATTTGACTTTTCCCAAATACTCTGAAAATAATTAAAGGATATGCAGAGTAAACTGTGTCACTGCTTGGAATATATTCTAGTATTTCAGAAAGACAGTTAAAATGAGAGAAAGAGAGCAAAAAACTCCCAGTGAGCCTTAATACTAAGGATTTCACACTGATTCAAAGACAAACTCACCATTAATAGCCATATGATTAAGACATCACATTTAACTCACTTATCACAAGAAGCAAAATAAGAGCAAATGAATACAATCCTAGCTCATAAGCTTCAGCTCAGTATTCACAAGCCCTGATTCTCTGTACATAGTGCCAAACTGAATATGTGTACAGTGACTTTTACCTGTAGCCCCTTTGGGGGGCTTTCTAAAGGCTGTGTGTGTGTGGGGGGTCTGCAAAGGTTCCCCCCACTGGACTCTGGGGCCTCACAGGGACCATTTGAGCATGTGTGGTGGCCATTTTTAAAAAATAATTTTTTAAATTACAAAATGGCTGCCAAAAACAAAATGGCCACCACGCATGCTCAAATGGCCTCTGCGAGGCCTGGCATGGCCTAGGGCCTCACAGAGGCCATTTGAGCATGCACGGTGGCCATTTTGTTTTTGGCAGCCATTTTTTTTTAAAAAAAAGAAATGGCGCCCCCCTTCAAGTGGCACCCAGGGCACATGCCCTGCCTGCCGCACCCTAGATACGCCCCTGGTCCATCCTTGTGGGTTATACTCAGAAATGTTTCTTGGCACTCCCATTTTGGCTTGGATCTAACTGGTAAAGCTAGACAGTGTCCCTATTCCTCATAGTTCTCTTCTATTCCTTCACTTTTGCTCAGAAATGTCAGAATGTGCTGAGACAACTAGGCATTGTTCCCTGCCTTCCTAAGCTGCACTGGCAGGCAATAAAATGCAGTGAATCAAGGACCAGGAGCAGGAAATATTGCAGCCAGGTGATCCTAACTCCTTTCTCCATTTAGACTGAGGGCTAATGCAATTCTTCAATTGCCAAGGCAACCAGACAGATAGTCCCTGTCAAGATCTTTCTCTTGGCCTCCATCTTGTTTTCAACTCTTGCTGTGGTCATTTTTAGTATACATGCTGAATTTGTGCCATATGAATTTCTGCCATTTCATTCTGCCATATGAATGTATCAGGTACACATCAATCAGATGATTGGGGAAGCTGCACCTGTTGATTCCCTTTAGGCCAGGCATCCCCAAACTGCGGCCCTCCAGATGTTGCTGAACTACAGCTCCTAGCATCCCTAGACATAATTTTTTTGTGGCTGGGTATGCTGGAAGTTGTAGTTCAGCAACATCTGGAGGGCCACAGTTTGGGGACAGCTGCTTTAGGCTGTTAACGGGAACACACCTACTCATAGGAGACTATTGTAGAAATTCCAAATGTTCTCATCATTATTTTTAGAGCATTATGCAGTCATACTCCTAAATAAAGCCCAAACAGAAATTTATGCTCAAACACACACACACACACACACACACACACACACACACGCTCTGCACAAACTCATCCGTTCTCGTTCTCTCTCTCTCCTTCTCTCTCTCTCTCTCTCCCCTACACACACCACGCACCACAGTTATATGTGTGGGGGGAGAGAGGGGAAGGGAGGGCAAGTTTCCCTTTCTGCTTTCTCCATCCTACTTTCTTAAAAAAAAACAACTTTCTACTCTCATTGAACATACAATTACTTACACTGAGCTTTCAAAACTATATAACTTGTGTATATGCGGAAGAGGTTTTTCAGAAAAACCACTGTTATACCTATGAATTTTTAGATCCATTTAAAGTGGCAAGGGGTGGGGGAAACAAGCAAAGGTATTTTATGCCTGGGAAAACACAATCATAGATAGGAGAAATTTGCCACAAAGAAGAAAATATTTAAGCCATGACATCTCAGCCATCTATTAATTGAACTATCTGAAATTTGGTCAAAGTCAAATACTCATGCTCCTTGCCATATTTCAGACAGTTTGGAAAATGGTCTGGATTTTACTATCCTTTAGAATGTTCAGGGCTTATAATGACAGGATGCTGTTTCAGCTTAACTATACAGGCATACACACTCATATCTATGCAATGTCCAGTTCCATCAGCACTATTTAAGTTTTTCTCACATTTTCGTGGAAAGTTATTCTGGTTAAAACCTTTTGCTCTTGTATGCCCACTGGTATGACGTTCTTAATCATTGGATTAAGGTGACTAACCAGTATATCAGGGAGTGGATGGCAAGAATTCTTTCTCATTCGCATGGCTTCTACAGGGGGCAGGATCAACAACACTGCTGTTGATCCTGGGTTCAAATTCAGCAGCAGTGTCAGTGCTCATCTGGCAGCCTGCAGAGGTGCATCCTCATGAGGAGGAATCAGGAGAGTGCACAGCTGTGGAGAATGACATTGAGTAGCACCAGGAAGAGGGCAGAGGTCTTCCTTATCCCTGTTTAAGCACTACAGTGGCAGCTAGCCATTGCTGGTGCAACATCATAAGAACTAACAATTTAGCACACTTCACCTTATGAAGACAAACCTCATAAAAATAAATTCACCAAAATTCACCCCTCTGCCCAATCACTCTTAAATTGGGGATGGGTGGTATCCTCCACCCATTAGGCACTATCTACCAGCCCACCCCACTCCTTTGGGGCAGATCCACTTTCTGCCCCCAATCTGCCCCAAAGACACCCAAACTTCAAATATTCCCAAAAAATCAGCCCTCTGCCCAATCCCCCTGAAATTGAGGTGGTAGCCTCCACCCATTAGGCACTACCACCCCACCCCACTCTTTTGGGGCAGATCCACTTTCTGCCCCCAAACTGTCCCAAAGTCACTAAAACTTCAAAAATTCTCAAAAAATCACCCCTTTGTCCAAACCCCCTGAAATTGGGGTGGTAGCCTCCACCCATTAGGCACTACCACACCACCCCACTATTCTGCCCCAGGCCCCACTTTCTGCCCCAATCTGCCCCAATCTGCCCCAAAGACATGAAAATTTCAGAAATTTACCAAAACTCAGCCCTTTGCCCAATCCCCCTGAAATTGGGGTGGTAGCCTGCACCCATTAGGCACTACCACCCCACCCCACTCCTTTTGCCCAGATCCCATGCTATGCCCCGAACTGCCCCAAAGTCACTAAAACTTCAAAAATTCACCAAAAATCAGGACTTTGCCCAATCCCCCTGAAATTGGGGTGGTAGACTCTACCCATTGGGCACTACCACCCCACCCCAAAATTTTGCCCCTGGGCCCCTTTTTACCCCCTGAATCGATTCAGATTTGGATTAGGATTAAATCCGAATCCAAACCGAATCAAGGGTGATTCGGGTGACCCAGATTTGGGCACAAAACAGAACAGGGGTGATTCGGTTCGGGTCCGAGCCAAATCACCCAAAAACCCAAATTGCACACCCCTAATAAGAACATAAGAACAGCCCTGCTGGATCTGGCTGAGGGCCTATCTATTCCAACATCCCCTTTCCCACAGTGGCCCACCAGATGCCTCTTAGAAGCCCACAGGCAAGAGCTGAGGGCCTCCCTTCTCTCCTGCTGTTGCTTCCCCTACAACTGGTATTTAGAGGCATCTTGCCTCTGAGGCTGGAGGTGGCCTATATCCACCAAACTAGTAACCATTAATAGACCTGTCCTCCATTAATTTCTCTAACTCTAAGCCCCTTTTAAAGCCATCCAGGCTGGTGGCTGTCACCACACCTTGTGGCAGAGAATGGCACAGGTTAATTATGTGTGGTGTGAAAAAGTAATTCATTTTGTTGGTCCTAAATTTCCTGGCAATCAGTTTCATGGGATGGCCCTGGTTCTCGTTTTATGAAAGAGGGAGAAAAATGTCTCTCTCTCCACTCCCTTATGCACACCATGCATAATTTTTAATAGACCTCTATCCTTTCTGGCTGAGCTTTCCCAGCCATTATGAGTAATGCTCTAAACTCCTGGAGTTTAGATAAACTCCCATGCTCTAGGCTCTTGTTAGTCTATTCTTCTCTTGCCCTCTTTCCTTTTGGTACCTGATTGGACCAGGCTGGTCCTGGCCTGCCATGACCAGCTCCTGTGGGCAGGACCAGGACACCCATTTGGAAAAATCCTTTTGGCGGATATCATTCTTCTCAGTCTGCGTAGTTTTTTACTTACTTACTTATTATTTATTTATTTATTTATTTTATTTATATACTGCCCTTCCAAATACAGCTCAGGCATTTCACCTTTCTGAATAATTTTGCATCATCTCTGAAGTCTGGGCACCTCAGTTTTCAGCCTGAACGCCAGATCATTTATGAACAAATTGAAAAGCACTGGTTCCAAAACAGGTACTTGGAGGACCATTTGGAGGACCATAGTGAGAACTGACAATTTATTTCTACTCATCACTTCCTCCTTCTTGACCAGTTACTAATATAAAAGAAGAACCATCTTTTAATTCTATGACTAATAAGTTTACTCAGGAGAGTCCTTTGGTGAAGGACTTTGTCAAAAGCTTTTTGGAAGTCCAAGTATTCAGTATCTACCAGTATCGACATACTTGTTGACGTTCTCACGTAACTGTAAAATGTTGATGAAGCTGGACTTCCTTTTGCAAAGGTCATGCTGTTATTTCCTCAGCAAGACTTGTTCTTCCATATGCTTCATCATATTTAACAATGTGTTCATCTTTTAATATGTGTTTCACCAGTTTACCCAGAACAGGCGTTACTCTAACCAGCTTGTGTTTGCCTGGATTCCCTGTCCCAGATTCCCTTTGTAAAACTGGTGTAATATTGACTACTTTCCAATCCATTGGTAAGAGCTGCTTTTTGCCCCTCACCATACATATGTACACTAGGCATATATGCTGAGGATAATACTTCATGGAAGAGATAAAGTGGATTCTGGGTCACAAAGGCTTATGCTATAATAAATGTGCTAGTCTTTAAGGTGCCTCAAAAATCATTCTTGTGTTTACACAAAATACAGACCAGCAGAATATTGGACTATTGTAATGACATTTATTTATTATTATTTAAAACATTTATACCCCGCCCCTCTAGTGCACTACTGCTCGGGGCGGCTCACAACAATAAGATAGATGCAAGATACAATAAAAGTAATGAAATTAACTAAATTAAACAAAAAAGTTGTCAGATTAAAAACCACAATCATTATTAGGTTCAAATTAAAGGTTATTATAAAAGCTAAAACCTGAAAATTATAAAAAGCTAAAGAACCTACCAGATATAACCAAAAAATGGAGCATTAAAAAGCCTCCTTAAAAAGGTGCATTTTAAGTTGTTTTTTAAACACATTGAGGGAGAGAGCATGGCGAAGCATTCCAAAACTGAGGGGCCACAACCAAAAAAGGCCCTGTTTCTAGTCCCTGCCAACTGGATCTCTGTTAGTGGCGGGGCCATGAGCTGGGCCTGAGATGATGAGTGGAGGGCCCTGGCAGGTGCATATGGGCAAATGTGGTCTGACAGGTACCCCGGCCCCAAGCCATATAGGGCTTTAAAGATCAATACCAGCACCTTGAATCTTGCCCAGAAGCAGACCAGTAGCCAATGAAGCTGATGCAGGATGGGTGCAATACATAAGAAGATTAGGCTATTCTAATGATGTAAGAACTGGGACTGTGCATTGCCTCAGCTCGATAATTGAGTCTGAGGCAATGCAAGCCCTATCGGAGCATTTTAATCAGAAATTATTCCAATGAAAAATGTCTCTGATATCGGCAAATAGTTGGATGCTATAGCATATTACATTGGTATTGTATTGAATATTTTCGCAGGGGGCTTATCTTTTAATGAAGATCCAGCTTCTATAAATAAACTGGCTGTTTTCTGGGCAGCCACAATTGTGGTGTTTCAAATCCCCACCTTCCCTATACTTACAGGGTGCTGTCTTTCTCCCCCACCCCCCAGTAATGCATTGAGGGATGCAACATCAAGGTGATACCAGGCAAGGAAAGGCTTGTGATCTGAAATGCTGTAGCTGCAGGTGCCCCAAAGGCAACCAATGTCTTCCAAGAAACCAGTTCTTCATTAAAAGGTAATCCTCCCCACCCCTAGTCTCAATGCAATCCAGACCATCCCTTGCATCATTTGTATGCTGCAGGAATGGTCTGGATCATTATAGACATTGGACTAATAATTTGCATGGCCCTAATAAGAACATAATATGCTCTGCAGCATATGCTATGCAGTATTTGAATTCAACGCGGTTATTAATTATATATCCCAAACACTTCCTTTCAAGAGTGTATACAATGGCTTTCCCCCACAAACATGGACCAATATCCTTCATGGGAGATCACACATCAGAATAGGGATGGTCTGGTGTCACCCAATGTGCTATGCAAATAATGTGTGCTATGGATTCTTAATAGTTTGCTCTTGGCGATGAAACCATGCCAATTGGGAAAAGAGGCCTCTTTTAAAGTGATGACTCTCTTATAGTTAGTAGGGAGAAGGGGTGTGCAAACTGGTTTGACCTGTTGGAGCCCAAACCAGCCCAGCCCACCAAAAAGGGGGCCCAGGAACAGGGGTGTATCTAGAGTGGGGCAGGCAGGGCACATGCCCTGGGCGCCACTTGAAAGGGGGGGGCACAATTTCTTAAAATTAATTTCTTTTTAAAAATGGCTGCCAAAAACAAAATGGCCACCGTGCATGCTCAAATGGCCTCTGTGAGGCCCTAGGCCATGCCAGACCTTGCAGAGGCCATCTGAGCATGCACGGTGGCCATTTTGTTTTCAGCGGCCATTAAAAAAATATTTTTAAATGGCCACTGCACATGCTCAAATGGTCCCTGTGAGGCCCTAGAGGCCAGTGGAGGGAGGGGTAACCTTTGCAGAGCCCCCCCCCCCATGGCCTATAGTAGGGATGTGCACGAAAGGTTGTCCGGCACGGCGGGGGTAGGGCTTTAAGGGCGGGGGAGAGTGTACTCACCCCCCCGCCGCATTTCCCCCGCCGGCGCTCTCGGAATTAGAAGCCCCTTGGGACGGCAGCGTTCCTCCCTGCCGTCCCGTTGCCCCCGTCGGCCGGAAGTGGCCGGAAGTCCCGTTCGCGCGTGCGCCCGTCGTGCGCGCGCCCGGCCGTACGCGCGCGTGCATGACGGGCGCACGCGCAAACGGGACTTCCGGCCACTTCCGGCCGACGGGGGCAACGGGACGGCAGGGAGGAACGCTGCCGTCCCAAGGGGCTTCTAATTCCGAGAGCGCCGGCGGGGGAAATGCGGCGGGGGGGTGAGTACACTCTCCCCCGCCCTTAAAGCCCTACCCCCGCCGGCGCCGAAACGCCGAATCGCCCCCACCACCCAAAACGTTTCGGCGGCCTTTTCAATGGCCGCCGAAATGTTTCGGGCTCAAGCCTAGCCTATAGGAAGTGCCCTGAAGGGGCTACAGGTAAAAAAATTTTTTTTTAATTTCTCTCGTTTTATCTGTCTTTCTGAAATACTAGAATATATTCTAAGCAGTGACGCAGTTTAATCTGCATATCCTTTAATTATTTTCAGAGTATCTGGGAAACGCCAAATTCTCCATTTATTTTTAAAACTTATGTAATAGTGATGCTACAATGCATAGTAGAGAATTAGCCAGGCACTTTTGTTTAGTTTTCCAAGTACACCTCCACATAGTATTTGGGTATTTCATGAGCCCCAGCATACTGAAATTTGTAGTTTTCCAGCATTTTTTGGTCTGACTACGTCCACTGCTAAATAGTTTTTGAAATTTTGAAAGATTAATGAGCTTGACTTGTATTTTCCAGCTGATATTATAGTAAAGTTATCTGAAAGATGGGTGTCAGATGTTTGGACAGGGGGCGCAATTTCAGTGCTTGCCCTAGGCGCTATTTTCCCTAGATACGCCTCTGCCCAGGAATCCAGTAAGGATTCCCCTTTACAAGCACTGTGGGAACTAGATTGGTGGGCAGGTGGGCGGGCCGAATGTTACCTTACCTGACCCTGCTGCGACTCGGTTCTTCGGGGCCCAGGGTGGGCTGGCAGCAGCTCCCTTAGGCCCCGTCAGTGCTCCCCACCATCATCTCAAGCCAGCAGGGGCCCAGCTTTGGCTGTGTATGCGCAGAGTCCATTTGCAATACCATACAATTTTGCACAGTGACACATTTGGGCCTCCACACCAGCATAGAGGGTACTTTAATGGCCTCTGTGCTTGTGCAGAGGCCCAAACCAGGCCCCTTCCAGCTTATGATGATGGGGGAACACTGGTGGGACTTAGGGGAGCTGCCACCGGCCCACTGCTACCCCTGAGGAGCCGCACCTTAGCAGCGGGTAAGGTAGCCTACTGCCTGTTCACCCCTGCCATTTTTAAACCCCATAGAGTTCTCCCAGTGCTTATAAAGGGGAATCCTAACCGGATTCCCCTTTAAAAGCACTCGAACTGGAGTCGAACTGGTTCAGCCCCGGTTCTAGGCATGAACCGAACTGCCGGCCGATTCGGCAGAACTGGTTTGTGGACCAGGTGGCTCAGTTTGAGTCAGGTTTGGACTTGGACCAAATCGCCCAGACCAGTTCTGTGCACACCCCTAGTATGGAGAGAGCAGCTGTCCCAATTCATCCCAGTATAGTATTGTTGCTGGTGTCTTCCTTGTGTCTTAGACTGTGAACCCTGTTGAAATAGAGAACCATTTTCTTATTCCTTTTGTTATGGAAATTACTTTGAGAACTGATGATGATGATGATGATGATGATGTGTCCCTGTGAACTGATATAGTCATCCATTCAGCTTGTTTTACATGATGCATTTGAAAGGACTAGTGTAGTTGTCTGAAGAGATTTAGGAAATAGTTTGGTTCAGCAGTAATACAAACACTAAGTACAGGATGGTAGATGACTCTGACCCATGGGCACATGCTGGCATTGACCTAGCACCCAACTCAGGGGAGCCAGTGGGGTCCCTAGCCAACCAATCCCAGTGAGACACTTGTCCATGAAGACCCAGAGAAACCACGGGAGTCATCAACCTGCTGGTACAACATTTAGAAGCACTTCACCTGGGCCACAGGATAGGGTTGAGAGGCATAGCTATAACTGAACAGGGGAAGGGACAAATGTCCCTGGGCCCCTAAGGGAGGGAGGGTCACTGGCTGGGTGACAGTTCACTCTTCATACTCCCTCTCCCACCTTCCCACTTAACTGGCACACTGTTGGCTTCTGATCAGAAAACTCATCTCAGCTGCAAAAAACTCCAAGCTCTCTCTCGCATACATTGGTGGTAGGTATATATGTTAATAAGTTGTTCTGTAGCACACTCCAGGCCAGATGTACCCAATAAGGCCAAGCCATATGTCAAAAGGCATAGCATAATGAGTCCAAGAAGGCAACAGCCACAGTGGGTGCCAAAACCCAGTGGATACTGTACCTTTCCAAGCACCACTGTTGCCTTGATCTTCTGCCTATGCATATCCTAATGCTGCACCATTATGGAAGGTGACAATGCCCCATATAAACTGATTGCTCTTTTGGTGTCAGAAAGATTTCCCCCTTATATTCAACTGGCTAATCACTCACAGGTGTGTGTCTTAGTGTATACAGTATATACAGACATATTGTATGACACTCAATGGGACAAACATGAGCACTTTCCTAATGGTGGGGAGGGGACCAATTGCTTTGCTCCATAGGCATATGGGTGGGTCTCTGTTTCTTACTGAGACCCTTTATGATTGAGCTTCCTTTCTAGCATGTAGTTAACCACATGGTGAGCCAATCAAGAAAAGCTAACAGTCTCAGTTCAATTGTTACATGAACCAAAGCTCATAGCGGTGAGAGCACCTGCTTCCAGGACAGTGCAAAGTTCCAAGGTGTCTTACATGTGTCCACCTACTGCCTGACTTGTCATCATAGATAGTAATCACTAATTTCTCTAAGGGGCCATTGGCACTCAATACAGATGACTGGATTACCTTATGCACACTTTAAAACAGTAGCCATCACATGGAAACAAGCACAGTACATAAAGCATCTATTAGGAGCAGCAGAATAAAGGTGTAGGAGGAGCATTTGGAGAAGGACAAGAAGGGGCAGAAGGTTTTGGTGAGCCAGCCAAAGAGGCTTGGTGGTACTTAATAAAAAAAATGGGGACTGAGTGGATGCATATGCATAGAACAGAAAGTATGTTGTGCATTTTCACAATAGCTTAAAATATGGGGAAGAAAAGGAAGAAATCAATAGGCTTGTGCATTTCGATTCGGGTACAAAACGTTTTGTGCCCGAAAATGGCAATTTCAGAGGTTTTGTAACCAAAACAAAATCAAGTATGAAAAAACAGAGATTTTTGTTTCAAAATTGAAATGACTGTGTTTCAGATAGAATGCTTTGTTCTTTGGGAAAGTATTGCAATTGAAATTGACTTCTCTGACTCTCTCCACTCCAGCTGAGGCACTGAGTGATAAGCAGAAGATAAGATATGCAAAAAGCTTTTGAGCTTGAATGGTTTAGTTAAGTATGTGTTGTATTCAGTGTGATTGAAATGCAAACTGACCTTGAAAAGGGGTTTGGAAGACAGCATTTTGAGATAGAAATACCCAAATATCGTTGGGAGCTCAATGCAATTCCAAAGCTCTTGCTAAAAGCCATGGTATAAATTGTGTGGAGAAGCTTTTCGAGAAACTGGTTAGGAAAGTTCTGAAATTACACAGGTTTTTCTTTCCAAAGGTTTAGAAAGAATCTCTTGACTTGTTCAGGGGTCTTTTGAAGAGCTATTTCTTCTTCTTCTGATTTTTATGAGTTATAGTAGTGTCTAAGTTTTGTTACCCGAGTTGAGTAGTCTAATGTAATTTAGACCACAATGTAATTTGGTGGGACATGATGTCTAAGCCAGTGGTTCACAACTTTTGCCATTGCAGAGACAGGTCATCCTACAGGAGACAAAAGGGGGGGGGGGGATATCCCTGTCAATTTATTTACATCCCCAGGAATCTTAGTTGCTTATCTCTTACTTGTAACCATGATCCATGGTTTTGCACTTTCTTAAATGCAGTGATGATAAATCTCAACAATTCTGAACAGTAGGCTGATTTGTTTGGGCTACAGCTCACTCCAGTTCAGTTAAATGAACATTTGAAGCTGTTCCATAGTACCAAGGCAGTTTTATTTTATTTTAATTTATTATATCTCTATCTCTATCTCTATCTCTTATCTCTATCTATCTATCTATCTATCCCGCTCTTCCTCCAAGGAGCCCAGAGTGGTGTACTACATACTTAGGTTTCTTCTCACAACAACCCTGTGAATTAGGTTAGGCTGAGAGAAGTGGCTGGCCCAGAGTTACCCAGCTAGTATCATGGCTGAATGGGGATTTGAACTCGGGTCTCCCCGGTCCTAGTCCAGCACTCTAACCACTACACCATGCTGGCTCATTGGTCTATCTTGCTATCTCAAATGACCTGTGGTCACTGTTCCATAGGGAGGGAGTGTTTTTCTTGAAAGATTGCTTGAATCCACCAATGGGTTGTGCTGCTGTGCTAGTGCCACAGGGACAGGCTCCCAACAGCTGCAAAATTCTCAGATAACTGTGCCAAAAAATTAAGTGTCATTGTTGTTCATAATTCTCTTCACTCTTTCAACTTGTTTATGTGGGGCTTCAGGGGCAAAACAGTGGGTTGGGTGGCAGTGCCCCAAGGGTGGTGCACCCAGATTCCAAATAGGGCAAAGGATTGAGTTCTTAGGAATTTTTGAGGTTTACGCATCTTTAAGATTTTTCCCCATAGGGAATAATGGAAGTTTCAGCAGTCCCATAACTCCACCTGGGGGGCACTGGGATGGCCCGAAGCAAGTGGTGGTGTAGTGCACAGAGGGTGCCAACCAACCCCCTTGATTGCTAACCCATTGGGGTACTGGGCTTTGTTGTTTCTGAGATGTTGAGTTTAGATTCTCTGGTAGCAAATGAGATTTTTAATGAAAAACCATGAATCCACTCTCATATGCAGCTAGAGAATCTACTCTTAGAACACCTCTAGAACAAGAAAACCCTGTACTTCATGGGTTGGCAACCCATGTGGGTGGTTGGCACCCTATGTGCACTATACCGCCACTTGCTCTGGGCCACCCCAGTGCCCCTCAAGTTGAGTTATGGGACTGCAGAAACCGCCATTATACCCTACGAGTAAAATCTGAAAGATGCGTAACTTCATTAATTCTTTAAAAATCAGCCCTTTGCCAAATTCCTCTGGAAAAAAATTGTGATAGCTTCCTTGTACCAACTGGGCACTACCACCAACCACACTCTGGGCCACCCCTCCCCCCATGCGTGAAACTATACTTTTCCTGAAACCTCCATCATACCCTATGGGGAAAATCTGAAGGATGCGCAAACTTCAAAAATTAACCAAAAATCAGCAGTTTGCCCAATTCCTTTGGGCACTATAACCCCCACCCACTCTTTTGACCATGTGACCCATTTTAAAATCTGAATTAATTCAGATTCAGATTCGGATTAATTCGGATACAAAGCAAAACTGGAGTGATTCGGAAGGCTTAATTTCAAATAAAATACAAAATGGGGTTGATTCGGATTTGGTACAAATCAAAACAGAAAAAATACAAAACGCGCAACCCTAGAAACCAACAAGTAGCCATAAAAAGCCCCTGGAGCACTGAACAAATGCATACTAACCCTGTTATTGTGGACTGGGTCTCATTCATATGCATCCACCAAGAGTTCTCTATTTTGTAAGAGTACAATTTCTGGTTTTGCTATATCCGAAGTGTTCATGAGAAGGGGCCTCAGTGATCATAGGGGCCTCAGCAGCTGGTGAACAACTAGAAACCAGTTTTCTGTTCTGCCTTTAATGTATTGGGCCCATTCAGATGTAACACAAAACCACGGGTCCAATGGACCCACGGTTCTGCCTCCCTGCTCTCCCGTCCACATTCGGATGTTGGGGAGAGCTGCCTCTTTGAAGTCAGAGAGACTGCAGAGAGGTGGAGGAGCTGGCTGTGTGGGCTTCCATCTTGACAGAAGGGCAGCCCACACAGCCAATCAGGTTGGAGTGAGGGAGGAGCTTCCTCCCTCAACTCTGGTTCCTTACATTCTTTTCAAATAACACACTTTGTTTTTCTGACTTCTGGCTAAAATTGAATGCAAGAGTTCTCTGGATTGCATGTATGAACAGTTCTAAAGTAAACAGTATGGTACTATACAGCTCCTCTTTGAGATGCCTTGAAGTGCAGAAGCTCCCCTTGGTGGCCTGAGTCCAGCATAGTTTTGAATCACAGAAAATAAAAGACACAAAACAGTTTTAGAAGGGTGGAAATTTCTGTAAATTATCTTCTTGGGGGCTTGTGCACTGGCCAAAGTTGAAGGTGAGGATCCTTTCAGAGATAAGGCCTGTTTGTGCAGAAATGTTGCATTGTACTGCAAATATCATTTGAGCATTTCCTTCCCAGTGGAAGTGGAATATCTAGGGTTTTAAAACCACCAACTGCCACATTAGTCTGTGGGACTGAAGACCAATGTGCTTAGTTGACTAGAAAACATTTTTAGAATGAAAGAAATGTCATCTCACTAGAACAATTTTGGTATGCAATCAGACCATGCTTGCTTAGATAATTAACTGGTAAAAACAAAAGAAAAAGAAAAAGAAAGAAAAAAGGCAAACATTTATTGTCTGGAGACTTCATTCTGTTGTCTTCAACATCTTCCTCCTTGGCCTGCAAAGCCACTCCCAAATGGACATTATTGTGTGTATGTATACATACATATGTATACGTGTGTGTGTGTATATGTGTGTGTGTGTGTGTGTGTGTGTGTGTGTGTGTATAGATATATAGATATATAGATAGATATATAGATATATTTGTCCACTAGAGGGCACAGGGGCCATTTTCTCTTCCTAGTGCATACAAAATCTATGAAACAGATATATTAACATATATGATAACTGTTATAGAACTATTATAGCCTTAAAATATATAACAGCTCATGCACCAAACTGATTCATCTAGCCTTTCCTACAAAGACTCAGGTGATCAAGAGAAAGGCAGCCTTCAGGTTTGAGGTGGGGAGGTATGACTTTGCTAATACAGGATAAATTCATATGCATTTTCTTCTCACTGTGCTCTAGAATATCTTGGCATCTAAAAACCATAGAATAGAAACAAGTGAATCTTGTGATGGTATTCTGAGATTTATTCTAGAACCACACACACAAAATTCAATGATGTATCCAGTGTATATGTTAGCCATCTGCTTGTCAGGTAGGGGTGTGTGTGTGTGTGTGTGTGTGTGTGTTTATAGGTATTTTTTTCCTAGATACCTTATGCACACACACTGTGGTTAGCTTCTGAAATAAATTAGACTTAAATTACTCTTTGGAAACAAAATAAATCAGATAGGATAATAGTACCATCTCTTTATCTCATTTGTTCCCATACAATTAGGAGTTTTACTGCCATGTTGTGACAGGTGACTGTGTTTGACCTTTGACGGTTGGTTGGTTGGCTGGTGCTCAAACTAATGAAGACCCTTAATGGATTGGCTTTTGTGAGGCTCTGAGTAGTGGGGTTAAAGAGAGAATGGTGTGGCAGACAAGAGTCCAGAGAAGATCCTTCAATTAAACCTGAAGTCTATTAGCAAAGAAATATTGTGGAGGTTGAGAACAAGAAATGATTTAACTAGCCAGATATTCATGTGATTCGTTAGAATTACTTACTTACTTACTTACTTACTTACTCCTTCTTCTGTTATTTATTGTTGGGCATCTATATGATATGGTTCCCAGTAGGGAACTGGCTGGAACTAAGAGACCTCTTGGTTCCTCAGCAATGGAAATAATATACTGATCCTGTTCCCTCCACAATCACTCTTGCATCAGAAAAGGGATTGAGGACAAATGAGGCAGGATTGGAAGCAAATGGAGAGTGATGCTTGAAAAAATAAAAGTAGATCTCTGGGATAAATAAGACTTTCAGGGCTTAATTGTTTCTCATGATGTAAATAAATTACAATAAAAGGAGGAGGCAAGAAGCTGACCCATTTGGAGGCAGAGGGTCATTCAGAATACTGCATAGGAAAGGCATAAAAAGGAGGCATTGAAGAGAGATGGAGAGGACAGAAGGGAATATGAGTCTATAAATCCAGAAGGAGCAGCAGCAAGCTCCTACTTTTATTAGAACGCCCAACTTTAAGTAGGGTGTTAAGCAAAAGCAAAAACAGAAAAGGCGGAGGAGAGAAAAAGCTGAGCATGATGGGAGTGCCCCACAGTGTGCAACAAGTCTTAAAATTGAGGGTAAGGGGTATTATACAGACTTAATTAAGTTAGACTGTGCTGGATAGAAAACAATTTCAAGGTTATATCAAGAACTACCACAATTTTAAAAAGAGGTTGTGTTCAGGGATAAAGTGACTTGAGTTTTGGTTTCTTTGGGTGAGAGAGTACTGGACACTTATGGTATTTTAGTATTATTTGCTTTATTTACTCAAGCAGATGCAGAGCATAAGTTGAGATAAGTGGCATATGAATAAGAAGGCTCATAGAATGGCCTTCTCTATGGCCACCCCTCTTCTTTGGAACACTCCCTCCCCCACCAGATTCATTCAGCCTCCTCCCTGGCTGCTTTTAAGGCCCTTCTCAAGACCCACCTATTTCACCAGATGTTTGCCCTTTAATAATAATAATGATGATAATGATAATTATGATGATGGTGATGATAATAATAATAATAATAAGGGCGACAGAAATCACCATCAGCCAATTACAAAAAGCAACTTTACTGGGAACAGCCTATATTCTGCGACGATATCTATAATAACAGCAACAACATTGACAATAAAATTCAACCATCCCAGGTCCTTGGGAAGGACTTGATGTCTGGATAAAACAAACCAGTCAATAACACCTGTCTGACTGTGTAAACAAGAAATAATAATATCATCATCATTATTTTAATTAATTGTTATTGGTATTGTTGTTCACCACCTAGAGTCTTTGGAGGAGGCGGTATAAAAGAAAATTTTAATAAAGAAATAAATATGCACTGTCCCTACAAGGCAGCAGACCCATAATTTTACATCAGATTCCCGAAGAGAGATATCCTGTATCCCTTCAAATGACATTGCCTTCAAATGACATTGCTCACCTCGACTTTACTCTACCCCAAACTATAAAGTGCTGTTTCTTCACACACACACATACACACACTCCCCTTAGCTGACATGAGTTATACCCACTAGCCCAAGCTCAGATGACTCTCCCAAACACTGAGAGTGATCTCAGTGTTTGGTTGGGACTATCTCCGAACCTTGAACTCCCATTGATAAATCATCACCCAAGCATCTTGGGTCATGAACCAGTGGCCAAAACAAACCAGCCTAACAAAAGAAATGACCAGCCCAAAACTTCAGTAACAGAGATGCTGGTGGAATTCTCCCAAGCTAGATTCAGAAATGAATTTCAGGGACTCAGTAATGCCCACTTCAAAAGAAAGGCAAATCAGAGCTAGAGAAGAATTGCCAGCTTCCTTTGCTCCCCTGCTTAATGTAATGCCGCTATGAAGCTCCATTACATTAATAGGGACAAATTCAGGTGCTGCAAGAACAAAAATTGGGGCTGGGGGACCCTCCTCACACCTTCGGTTTTTGCTTCTGCGATGTCTGAATTCACCTCTGTTGTATTTAAAGGAATGCTTTGCTCCATTGTGTTGAATAGAGGTAACTGATTCATTTTTCAGGGTCTCAGGCTGGAACAGCAAAATTAACCAAGATCTTCTGAAATTTTTGTAAGGCTTCAGATCATTTCCTAGTTAATCCAAGGCAAGTTTGGAAGAGCTCACAATGTCCACATAACAATAGAAAAGTCAGCAGTGATTTGCATCTGTCTCCAGTGCAGGTCCCTTGTAAGGAAAAGTACAGAGCAATGTGTTGTTCTTATATCAGCAAAACTGAATATGACTTTTAGGAGATACACTAGGTAAAGAGTGGATAGTATTGCCCAGCCACTGGAGAGCATGAAAGTGAAGTGGGAGATCATCTTCCTTCACTTCTAGAATCTAGATTCTGGATGGCAAAATCTAGGACTCTCCAAAACACTCAAATATTGCAGATAGCCTTGCGAGTCCATAGAAGAGATCCATTCCACTCAATGCTGGAGGCAGATCTGAAAGACTGCTACATTTTATATTTCCAAAGGAGAAACAGTCATGATGTTTATCTGGTACAACCTGAAACTTGTTTTTTTTACTCAGCATTGTCTAACCTGATCAATTTTGCATAACTGCTGCACTCATCATACTCTTCAGATTGCAGAATTAGAGAGTTTTCCACCACACCCAGCTTTTTTCTCTTCCCTTTTATTTTACTTTATTATTTTATTTTAAAGCCCAACATGAAGAAGAGTACTGGGAAACTCAAAAGGTTGCACAATAGCTTGTGTCATTTTAGTTGGTCTGAATAACGGTATTAACCTGTGGAGTTTTGGGCTCTGTGTGTGTGTTTTAATAGGCCAAAATAGCTACTTGCATTTTTTATGAATCTGTAAAGAATGGCATCTCACAAGACATTAATGGAGAATCATAGCAGCCTGCAATGCAGAGGAATTCCTGTGCTACCCATGACAGTTCTAGCAGACAGTGGGTAATTTCTCACAATCGGTATGAGGCTGGATGGCCAGGAATCAGGAGATTTGTGAGGTGTTCACACTCCTGATTTTGACTCATCAGAATCTGGAATTTTTTTGTGTTGTCAGGTTGGCATTGCACCAACCCAACATTTAACCTGGTCTGGCAATCAAATCTGGTTAAAATGTTGAGTTGGCACAGTGCCAACCTGACATTGCTGGACTTTCTCAGGTTCTTATGACTAGAAATCAGTAGCATGCATGCCTTACATGCATTACATGCATACTCCCGATTCCCAGCCAGCCTCAGAAGAGTTGTGAGAACCAGCTCGTTTTTATTGCACAGTACAATTTGTCCTCTTTACATGAGAAAGTGAGACCAATGGTGAAAGTTGTCTGAGTTTATTCTAGGCAAGAACTGCAGTGCTTACAGAATCAAATGGAGGAAGGTGCCTGGGAAAGGTATCTTTCTGTGCCTCCCCTAACTCTTCAATGTCAGTTTTTTTTAATGGGCCAGTTTGACCAGTTTTGCAGCTCTACATGGAAAGCAATGGCTCTGCCATGAAATTCAGAGAGGAAACAAAAATTCCGGTGGTGAATTTTTTTACTCCATCCTTGGAGATTTGAGAGATTATTTTACCAGTGGTTATTTTACCAGAAGGAAAGCTTGAGAAGCAACTCCTCACTTAATTTTTTTAGGGGGAGAAGAAAGATAATTTGGGGGGAGAGAAAATATGTTTGGGGGGGACAGAAAAGCACTTTTTAACAGGAGAAGAAGAGTGGGTGACACTCAACCTGAGCAACCTGACACAGGAGGAGCAACCCAACAGGAGTGCCTGCACAGCACTAGTCTTGTCACTGCTCCACCCTCTCTTGGAAGAGCAGGTGGTCCTGTGGCCTTGGACTCTTCTGCAAGAAGATTCTTTCTGTAGCTTGCCCACATTCTGGAAGTGTCCTCTTAGAGAAGAAATATGTGTGTTTGCCTTAATAGAGTTCTGGAGCATGAGTGAACTCTGGAAAGCATTTGTGCTCTTGTGCAAGACTGCCTGCCCTTTGGGGAGAGTGTGGAGCAGTGCCAGGACAAGCACTGCAGGGGTGCTCCTTAGGAGCGCCTGTGTTAGGCTGCGTTAGATGTCATCCATTGTTTAACAGCTGGGGAGAAGAAAAATTCTTGGGTGGGGCAGGGGGGAGATAACACTTTGGAGAAAGTTCAGTAAAATAGGGGAGAACTCCTCAGATCTTAGGGGGGATCAGTACCCCTAGGTTCGGTGTGTGTGACTTGGGAGGAGAGCTGGTCTTGTGGTAGCAGGCATGATTTGTCCCTTTAGCTAAGCAGGGTCTGCCCTGTTTGCATATGTAAGAGATTCCCCTCAGGGAATGGAGCCGCTCTGGGAAGAGCATCGAGGTTCCAAGTTCCCTCCCTGGCTTCTCCAAGAAAGGGCTGAGAGAGATTCCTGCCTGCAACCTTGGAGAAGCCTCTGCCACTGAGCTAGATGGGCCGATGGTCTGACTGATATGGCAGCTTCGTATGTTCCTATGACTTACTGGACCCTGGAAATGTTTCCCTGTCATCAGGTGGTGCATCCTGACATACTTCAGTTATGTCATTAAGCTGTGACAGCAACACAGGCCTCAGCCCAGCCTAATGAGTGCAGCATGTTATTGGAGCCACTGCTACCACAGTTCATGATGGAAGGGAGAAATAACTATCCCTCTGTGTGAGCACTGGTGGTAGCAGGATTGGTGTCTGGGACAGGCCCTAACATCTTAGCAGGGGCTGATAAAATCATCACCCTGCATCGATGTTCTGCACCGCAGCATGGGCCTACCAAACCTGACGCACCATGGTTGCTGCCTGAAGTGGAAACCTCACTTTGCCTTATGTTAAAACCACCCCTGTCAGTAGTGTACAGATACTAAAATCGCTCCCCGTGGTGGCTGTCTGTACCTGGCAAGTGGTATGCAGTGGCTCCTACTACACAGACAAGGACATTTTCTCCATAGCACCACAAATCTGTCCCCTAAAAAAAAGGCATGCGGTAACATAATATTTTGTAATTATTCCAAACTACCAAACATTATGCTGGAATGAATCTGGTTTCTTTCTATAATATGCACACAGATACAAAGCCTGCCCCTTGCCTCCCCCCCCTCCACCCCCACCCCCCACACGCACGGATATTCTTGAACTCAACTATTCCTCTTTGCCTCTTATCTCCCCGCCCCCTGCCCTTTCCCACTACTTTGGGGAATAATTTAACATGTTACACACTAACTTTCCCATAATGGCATTCTGGCTTTTGAAATTCTGCCTCCCTGTTTTATGGCCAGCCCTCTAATGGTTCTCTCGCAGGCCTGCCTCTGGCGATCATGTAGGGAATAAATAGAAGCTGACACAGTAATTTACTTAAATCTTCTCCACACTTTTGCAGCATTTTCCTCCAGAGGATACCCTCGAAACAACAATTATTTGAAATGTCACGCGTTCCTGCCCCTAGGCGACCGACAAATGAACATTAAATCTATTAACAACAACCAAAAAAATTAAATGTTTACTTTTCCGAGAAGGTGAGAAGAAGCTGAAAGAGGGAGGGCTCCCTCCAATAAATTTATACTCAATAATAAAGAGGTGTAGTTAATGTTCTCTCTATACTGAGCCCATGTCTGAGGAGGAGGGGAGGAGCTGCTAGAGTGTTGCCTGAGAACCTTCCTAGGACACCAGAAACTACATTCATCTGAGCACTGGAAAGCCGGGTTTGAGGTCAGCTGCAGTTGGGTATATGACCATGAGTCAGTCAGTCTCTCTCTCTCTCTCTAACCCAGAATTTGTTTTAAGTTATGCAAAGCACACCCTTTTATATAATGGGATACATTTTCAAGATTCAGATTTTCATAGAATGCAGAACAGAAAGGTCACAGACACGGACAGAGAAAGGCTTGGAACTGGGTTTTTTTTATTTTAAATTTTGGGGTACATATTGCCAAACATGCATCTTTACATACAAATGCATGTGCTTGCGCTCTCTCTCTCTCTCTCTCTCTCTCACACACACACACACACACACACACACACAGCCTGACAGAAAGGGTGAAATGTCTTGATTCATTTCAGATTGGATTAGGTGATCTATGGTCCAGAAGTTCTTAATAATGACTCACTAGGCCTCATTTCAGGCCTGGATCATCCATATATGTAAACGCCTGTCCCAACATTACTACATACTCTGTAGTATTGTGACCCGGAAATGGAACACATGGTGGGTCTCTGCACTTAGGAGCAAGCTTGCTTCTCAAAGGCCAGAGTCCGCAAGGGCAAGAATCAGGGTTAGTCCTCACCTCAGTGGTGTCCCCAAGCACACCTCTTCATTTTCTCCCATATACGGGAATGGTTGTCATTCTTTCCTATGAAAAACTGAACAGTAAGTGCTACTCTTGAGGGTATCCTAGACATTGGGTGGCCCAACACCATGGACAGTGGGTTGCAATTATCTCTGTCTACAGAACATGCAGAGAAACAATGGGGATTGTTTCCCTCTGGGGATCCTCTGGGGTTCTTACAGTTCATAAATCCTCCCTACACACACCACCCATACATACCATCTGTCATAATGACAGACATTTTCTTAGTAGATATATCCACACATAATGTTCCCCTGAGCCTAGGGAATATAATCTGACTTTTAAAAAGGGAGAACAAAGGCTACAGCTTTTCAAGCACTGTAGTAAACACAAATATTTCAATTCCTGTTTGGATATCATCCTCAAAACAAGGGGGGAGGGTGTAAACACTTGCAAATATAAGAGCATCAGGATTGCCTTATTGTGGGAACAGACCAAGGTCAATCTTGTTTCCCAAGAGCAGCACACTAGATTCTTCTGAAAGCTCACAAGCAGGAATGAAAGTTAAAACAACCCCCTGTTATTTCTCTCCAGTATCTGACAGCCAAAGGTATACTGCCTCTGTGCTGGAAGTTCCATTTAGCAATTATAGCAGGTAGCCCCTGGTGTATCATTGTTCTTTTATTTTTTGTTTTGAAACACCTGAGATGCTAAAAACATTTAGACCATCTACATAAATGTAGGATAAGTTGTTGAAAGCCACAAATACTGGGTTGCTGCTTAGAAACCCTTTCAGCATGGTTGTGAACTGCTGCATTTTAGAAATATTTTTGTTACACTAGTAGTTATATTTAAAACAACTGGAAATACAAATATCACTGTGTTGCGGGGGGCAGGAATGTCTATCTAGACTAGAGTGTAGGCATATCAGGTGGCTCCAAGGAATCTCATGGTCTTTTCTATGAGGACATATGCATGTTGCTACTCCTAAGGGCTTCAAATGGGTTTCTAAAATTTGTAAACAACCATGTTGGGGGAGGGGGAGAGTTGCAATGTTGATCTAAGCTGTGGCACGGGGGGGGGAGTGGTATTTAACCCTTTTCTCCATAGTGTTTTCCAGATAATCATCCCCAAAGCTGCTCTGAGCCCCCCAGCAGGAACACACACGTATGACCAGGCACCTGGATGTTTATTTTTTCTCCACTGGGGACTCATAGCTGCTAGGAGAGATGATCTAGATTTGGAAAAAGTCATGGGGGAAATGGTTAACCCTCCGTCAGCATGGCTGCTCTGATCCACATAGGAGCCCCAGGTGGCTGCTTTTAAGTGGGGGGGGGGGGGAGTCAGGAGATCCAGTCATGGATCTCTCACATAACATCTGTCTCATATAACCTCTGTTGCCATTTCCTAATTTATTTGCACACATGCAAATCAAGTGAGAAGAAAAGCCTCCACACTACCGTTTTATTTCTCTTTTGCTTAGACAATGGCCTATCCCTCTACACAACTGCCTCCCCAGTCCCTCTCTCTCACTTTCAAGTCACCCCTTTACTCTCCATCAAAGCTAAATAAAGTTTTTTTCAGGGGGAAGGCTCAGCAGGGCAGGTTTGTCAAGCCCATGTTTAAACTTGTTTCCAGTTCCTCTGCCTCTCTATGGCTTCCTTGCAAGCCTCTTTGTTGCTGAATTTTTCATTTCCTTTTTGTGTGTGTGAGGAGAACAGAGCAGGTTGCCAGGCAGGCAGGAATGTGGCTGAAGTCATCTTCAGGAGTTGATGTGTCTTTGGGGATTTCATACCGGCTGCTAAAAGAACGGCCTCACCTGGCCACTTATTCACTCCATTTATTCTGATTCGTTTCTGAACCAGAAATTGGTTCAGGAAGGCAAATACATGCCCAACAGGTGGGTGCTATTCAGATAATCTGTATAATTCTAGAAGAACTACCTGCTGAGAGAATGTTGACTAAAGATAAAAATAATAGATTTGCTTTGCTCTTATAATGGTGCCTCCTTTTGGACTAGGGGATGGGGAGAGGATTGGGTTCCTTGTGTGAAAAGGGAGAGAACTGGTCTACACGTACTTGCAGAATGAGGAGGAATGAGGAGGCTGCAGATAGGGGGTGCCATTTTTTTAAATTTTCCCCATGTAAATGGCTCTCTTCAATTAAAAAACAACAACCAACTGACACATTTGGGAGAAAGGTTCTAACACTCCCTGTTGTGCTACTGTTCACCTTGCAGGGACATTTTCATGTTGGGGATCATTCAAAAATGTGATCTCCCACCTTCTGCCTGATATGGTGCAGTCTGCTCTACCCCCTCATTCGGCTGTATGGGTAGGCCAGGCTTGAATATACACCAGAGAAAGCGGAACAGTGTGGTCTTTCTCATGAGAACCCAGCAGTTGGTTGGTTGGTTGGTTGGTTGGTTGGTTAGTTGGTTGGCTGGCTTCAGGTATTGGCCCTCTGAGGCAGTGGGAAACTGATGCTGATGATTGTTAGGTAACAAGAAGGCAGAGAAAGTTGAAATAATAAGAACAGAGGAAGAAGCATCAGATGATGAAGAAAGTGCAATAATGAATGTTTGCTTGAAATTAGAATCCAAAGATTTTTCAAAGTTTGAATTTTGAACAGTGTGATGGGAACTTCCATATCAAAATTTAAAATCTGAGAAATCTTTTCCACATTTTGCTTCAACATTAGTAAGAACCCTCACAAAATTTGTGGGAAGAGGGAATAGGATGAACTGTGAAAGGAAAGAAGGGGGCAGAAGAGTAATTAGTCCTTTGCCCTGTTCCACTGCAATTCCCCAAACTCCCCCAGGGGTCCACAAATTTAGGATTAGCTCACTGCCAGCCATTATTTGTGGTCGTCAAATAAGGCAGAGGCTTAGGAGAGAAGTGGGTCTTCTCCCATTTGCACTGGGAGATGGAGATGGTAAGATATAGGGGGAGGCCTTTCCTCCTGCTGTTTCTTAACTGCCCCCAGAGGCAGTGGAAATGAGACCTCTGGGGAGGAGATCTCTGTGGAGCTGTGTGTCCTGCTGGCCAGGGGTCTGGGGACACTTCCCACTGCTGAGCTGGCAAATTGATTTGTGGATGCCTTCCCCCCACCAATGACTGCTTCAAGACCCCCTCCTTCATCTACAGAATGGTCATTATGGGAGTAATTTGGGCTCAGAAACAAGCATGCCAAAAGGCATCACCTCTCAGCCCAGTTCTCCCCACTCCTAGTCACTTCAGAGGGGCTCAGCTTCCTTCACCCATGAAGCAGTTCTTGGGGAAGAGGGATTTGTAGCTCCTCCTGTTGACTGAATGGTACTCAGCTAACTTCATAAACTGCCCACCCATGTCGGGGACATTTCCTAATGAGGGGAGTGCTCATGTCTGGGAAGTGCTCATGTCATGGGGCTTTGGAGGCAGAGAGTTGTTTTGACCCTTCATACTTTTCTGAAGAGTGGGAGTTCCCTGTCTTTCACAGAGACCATCTGTTTTCTCCCTTTCCCATTTGGCTTCCCAGAACATGGTGGGCCCACTTTACTGATATGTAGATTCTGTTGGCAAATCACAGGTGGGCAGGGGGACACACACATAATTACCATTTCTCTCTCCCTCTTCTGGAAAAAGGGTTCAAACTATTGCACAGGTTTGCTTCTTCCTCTAATTTGGGTTGCTTGAGTTTATTTGGCACATCTGGCAACCCACCAGATCTGCTGTGTTTGTCATTTCATTCTGCTTCTGCAGCAATCTCTCCCTTGTCCCAGCCAGGGACTGAGAGACTAGCCTGCCCCGCATGGGAGCAGGGAGTGACAGAGATAAACGGAGGGTCTTGATGGCTCCCCCAGTGCCCTTTTTCCTTTTGAACAGTTCCCTCGGCGCCTTTTTCCTGAGCCTTGTTTCTGTCTCAGCAGGGGAAGCCGCCTTGGCACAGCCCTCTGCAAATTGCATCGGGGAAAAGTCATTAGAGGGGATTGGAAAGAAAGAGACACTTACAAACTCAAACAAAAGAGAGACAGGATGTTCCTGCACAAAGCACTTTAAAATGCCAGCAAAGGAAGGCAACACTTCAGTGATCAGTCAGTTACCAGAGAAGGCCTCCAAAACAGTGCTTCAGCAGCACTTGTGCGTGTATGCATGATGTAAAGTATGAGGGGAGAGCAAGGCAGGCTCAGAACTGTGCTGCACCTATGTAGGAGATGCACACAGAGACATAAAAAAAAGTCAACACGGGCAGGTGGGTCTTTGAGCTGGCTTGTGGTACAAGTGATGATAGATTATAGATTTAGAGTCAGTTCAAATTCTGGCCTAGCTTAACCTAGTGGTTGTCATTTAGCTGCTTCTCCCCTCCTGTATAATGGTCACAGGGGCAAAGTATCCTTGTAAGATACAATTTTCCATGGATCTCTCCCCCAATTAAGTTAGATAAGTCAGATAAGATTTGTTTCAGAGTGGGCCGAATAGCTGCATTCGGTCAGAAACAGGAATTAAACAGCACGAGGACTAGAATTCCTCATTCTGTTTTTAAAAATGTACTAATAATATACTAAATATACTAATATTTACTGGTTCTCAGTCAGTTTCTGCATTTAGTGTCACCACAGCTTCACTTGCGTCAGATGTAAAGGAAAGACAGTAGTGGGTATCAACAGACACCTCAACCCAAATCCCTGAATGACCTCATGCAGGGGCTTCAAATAGTCATCAAAAGGAGGCAGGTCAGTATAAAAACCCATACAGTAGAGTCCCAGAGCACAAGTGCCATGGGACCGTGTAATAGCACCACCTTATGGAATTGTTCCTCTAGGCAGGAATGCAACCACTGAAACACCATAGTTCCAATCATAGGGATATATGAAGTTGCATGTTACTGAGTCAGTCCATTGGTCCATCTTGCCCAATTTTGTGTGTGCTAACTCCAGGATTTCAGACAGGGGGCTTTCCCAACCCTATTTGGAAATAGTAGATATTGAAAAGCATACCTTCAAAGCAAATGCTCTGCCACTGAGCCATGTCCCATCTCAGTCCAGAGAGCTTACCCAGATTGCTGGTGTCAAAGGGCCTTGAGAGGTACAGGGTCTTCCTCCTTTTGTTCTGCTCCAGACTCCACAGCCATCTATCCCACCAAGCAAGACCATTTATGTGTCAAAACAAGGCCTGTGTGGAATGGATACAGGTAATCAATTGAATCCAAGGGCATGGCCCTCTCCTTATGTTTCGTTTTGAGGCATTACCTGTTTCACATATTTTGAGGCATGATGTGAGGAAGTGTCTCTAAGGCACAGGAAAAACAATATTTGCCTTCATTCCTAAAAAGCAAATTTTAATTTTGAAATTATGGCAAATTTCAGGTTTGTTCAAAAATGTTCAAAATTTCATTTCAGCACATTTCAGAAAGTGCCAATTTTGTTACTTTGGGCAACTGCCCTGCATGGCTGTAGTTTCGGGCTCTATCCTGCCTTTCCTATCAATTTCTAGGAAGACCTGCATACTTTGCTGGCCTCTCCATATAATTTCTCCAATATGACAGGTATTTAGCTCAATTTGCATGATTGGGCAAGCTACAGAAATGTAAAGAAAAGAAAAGAAACTGAGCGCCTGGTTCCCATGTTTTTTCTTGATTGCAAAAAGGAAATGTCGCATATAACTTGGGAATTTAAAAAGGGGGCAGGGTAGAATTTTTGAATTTTCAGGAGTTAAAACGTCTGAACAACTTTTTACAGTGAAGGAAATGAATGATGAGAATTTGTCCCTTTTCAGCTTGATATCAATTTATAGTATCACAGCACCCGATTATAAGTCTGCCCTGGTTTGCACTTGAATGGGAGACTACATGTGTGAGCACAGTAAGATATCCCCTCAGGGGATTGGGCCACTCTGGAATGAGCACCTGCATGCTTGTATGCAAAAGGTTCCATGTTCCCTCCCTGGCAGCATCTCCAAGATAGGGCTGAGAGAGACTCCTGCCTGCAAGCTTGGAGAAGCCACTGCCAGTCTGTGTAGTCATACTGAGTTGGATGGACCAATGGTCTGACTTGGTATAAGGCAGTTTCAAATGTTCCTACTAGCAATGGCCAAACACCCTCGGCTCAGTCAGGAATTGGCTTAGTGGTGATGAGCTTTGATAGCAAGCATGTGTTCTTTCTGAGTTCTTTCCTGGCTTGTAGGATGATTGCCCTCTAGGAATTGTGGCTGCCAGCATTAACTGTGGTGGAGAGTCTTGTGGAAATTCCATTTCTCCTTGCTGCTCCAAAACACACCCAGCAACACACCAGGCTTCAGCAGCAGACGTTTGCACAGTACAAGAGAGGTCACAACAACCCTGGAAAGAGAAGGAGACAAGGATGCTTAAGTTGGCATTGTCTGATCACTCAAACTGGGCAGAGGGCTGATTTTGGGTGATTTGTTGAAGTTTATGCATTTTTAAGGTTTTTCTCCGTAGGGAATCATGTAGGTTCCAGCAGCCACATAACTGCACTTGGGGGGCTCTGGGGTGGCCCTGAGTGAGTAGCAGTGTAGTGAACAGAGGGTGCCAGCCACCCCCATGGGTTTCTAACCCATGGGTATAGTGTTCTGTTGTTTCTGCAGTGTTCTGAGTGTAGATTCTCTGGTAGCAAATGAGATTTTCAATACAAACCTTGAATCCACTCTCAAAAATCAGCCCTCTGCCCAAATCCTTTGGAAAAAATCTGGTAGCTTCCTTGCCCCCCTTGGGCATTATCACCAACCCCACACTGCTCTAAGCCACCCCTTTCCCCTCGATGTGAAGTGATACACCTCCATTATACCTTATGGGGGGAAACCTTAAAGACGCATAAACTTCAACAATTCACCAAAACCAGCCCTTTGCCCAATTCCTCTGCAACTTGGGTGGTAGCCTCTACACATTAGGCACTTAACCTAAACTGAGTAGTACCCCACTGCCTTGAGGGTGGGAGTGGGGTGTAGTTGGCACATGGCAGTTGACAGTTGGCGCTGTCAAAAGGACAGTCAAAATGAATAGAATAAATGAAGGTGTGTAATGAATCCTCATAAGGATACATTGAGTGAAAGTTATTATACACCAAAGAATAAACACTTGAAAAATAGTGACCACACATTTTGCTCCATAACTCCACTTCTATAAGGGCTAGAGTTTAGCTTTTTTAAAAAATGAAAGCTGGAAATCTGGGGTAATTAATAGGAGGGACCCAAAACCTGAATCGATTCAAATCGAATCAGGCGTGATTCAATTTGTACTCGAACCTAGCCAATGGACCACAGGGGTGATTTGTTTTATCTCCAAATCACCCGAATTAGCTAGATTTGGGTACAAATCTATTTGTACCCGAATCAGTTTGCACATCCCTACTACCTAGCGCTGTCCTACCTAGCTCCTGCCTCACACACAATAACACACACCCCATCTCCTGTCTTTCTGTTTGTCCACACACAATCAAACATTGGGAACATGCACAACTTCCAAAGTTCCATAGTTAACACTTGTCCTACCCAGTTTTTGATTGTGTGAACTGTCTTATTGTTTTAATATCAAGTCTGTGAATCTATTCGCAGTCACAGATACCATGTGAGTGTACAAGTTTATCACCATTGCAATGAAGCACACTGTGAGGGGATTCTCATGATCGGGCAAAAGCGGGCTAAGGGAGCCTAGCCCGCTTTTGCGCGATCATCTGCTGACATGGGAGACTCACAGCTCCCGGCAGCAAACCCTCCTAATTCCCCCTCCTCTTAGATGAGGTTAGCAGAGCGAGCGCTCCGCTAACCCCATTTTTTCGATCGTGTGTTGCCATGGCGCGGCTCCGCAGCACGGCAACACACAAGGAGACCCCCGTCGGGAGGCTGAAACAAGCCTCCCAGCCCTGGGGGTCTCTCCAGGATGCCCCACATGCTCACGTGAGGCATCCTGGAACTTCCAGGGGGAGCACGGACCCCAATCCCCACAGCCCCCACCGGCTCCGTGATAGAGCTGGCAGTCATGTGGGTGGCCAATCCGGCCGCCCAAGGCTGCTTGTTTGCAGGGAAGGCAGGCTAAGCCCACTCTCCCTGCAAACTCCTTCCCAGCGAGTCTCACTGATCGTGAGACTCACCTCCCTGTGTAATGTGTGCACAAGTGCTCTCGCTCAGCCAAACCCAAACACACAGATGATCACCATTAGTGAATAAACCATATGGGAAGCACAGACAGACAGACTCATAGATCTAACTATCTCCCTAGTAACTAAGGGCCAAACTAAACTTAATATTAAACACATCATTGACTAGTTGTAGGATTATTTCTTATTTAAGATTCAGATTGGGAGCATGGCATGGAGGGAGGGGGATTTAACCCTTTATCTTTGTTTTGCATCAGAAGTGCTCCACAAGCTGTGTTGTAAAAATGTCATTGAAAAATGGCACCTTCAGGAATCCACAGTAACTTCAAGAGGAGGTTGGAATTGGCATAGAGGTAGTGTTAAACACCCCTAAATTTGCACCATGATCTGCACTATGAATGGGCCTCTGTTCTGAGACAATAATGAGGCGAGTCTCATGATCGGTGACTCGCCAAAATGAAGTTTGCGGGGAGAGCGGGCTCAGCCCGCTCTCTCCACAGATGAGCACTGTTGCAGCCCTCCATGGCCAGATCGGCTGCCTACACGACTGCCGGCTCCATCACAGAGCTGGTGGGAGCTCTGGGGATCAGGGGCCACATGGACCCCGGAAGTTCCAGGATGCCCCGTGCAAGCATGCAGGGCATGCTGGAGAGACCCCTGAACCCAGGAGGCTGCTTGCAGCTGCCCAGCCGGGGGTCTCCGCATGTGTTGCAGTGGTGTGGAGCCACGCTGCAGCAATACACGACCACGAAACCTGGGTTAGCAGAGCACTCACTCTGCTAACCTGGTCTAAAGGGAGGGGGAGTGACCCGCTTTGGGGAAGACGGGCTCACCTGCGAGCCCGGTGGTGCCCACAATCCATGGGAAGCGGGCTAAGCTCCCTTAGCCCGCTTTCCATTGACTGTGAGAATACCCTCAATGTCTGCTATTTTTAAAAAATAAAATAAACTACATGTCACATTGTTTGGCCCTAAGGCACAAGGGTACGTGAAAGGTTGGGTTAGAAAGGTTGGGAAACAGAGATCTGCCATTACTTGAAAATGCTTGAAAGAACTGTAAGGCCGGCTTCAGACGAATACTTTAACAACAATTAACATTAATTGGAGTTAAAATTCATTTTTAACTCCATTTTTGGAAGGGCAGTATATAAATCAAATAAATAAAATAAAATAACAAATAATAAAATTCCAAACTCCAATTTGCACCACAGACATACCACAAACAAAAATCCAGTTCCAGGATGTCCCAGCAAGCTCTGCAGCCCAGCTGTGGTAAAAGCATCACAACATCTGCAAAGTGGCTGCGATTGGTCCCAATCTCAAAGGGGGCATGGCCTTCACACTCCACTAGCTTCCTCCGGCAAATGACAGCTTAACCCTTTCCTCACTCTGCTCCTAGGTATGTTATCCTACGTAAATGTTTCATTCAATGTTTTTTGACATTTTGTATTTTACAAACATCTTCCCCAGTTTCCCCATCCCGTCCCCCCGCCCTGTCCCAAGCCCAACGTTTCCTCCCAAGCCAGATTTTGCACACTAATCTGGCTGGGGGGAGGTGAGAAAAGAAAGGAGAGAGAGAGGGAAAGAGAAAGAGGGAGAAGTGGAACAGAAGGAGTGGGACGGAAGAAGAGAAGGAATACACACCGTTGCACCAATAGATGTGGGTAAATCAAAAGGGTTTTTATGCGGTGCTGGGGCAGATCGCACATGAGTCCAGGGCTGCTTCCTCCACAAAGTGCAGAGAGGAGGAGAGGGAAGCAGGGGTTGAACACGGCATGCAAGGTCCCCTCCTTATTCTCTGCAAAGCAGTTAACTTTTCCTCTCCTCTTTTCCCCATTGTCCTCTCTATTTTGTTTTTTGTTAAGGAGATATAGCAGCACAGCAGCAGAGAGAGCCATTGAATGCAGTCCTTTCCCCCACCCTCTTTGTGTTCTCCCCTCCCCTTTTGAGCAAGCAAGCAAGCAATGGAGCAGTCCAGGGCAGGGAGAGATAACTGTTACTCTTACTTAAGAGGAAGTCCATTGAACTAAATAATTTACTTCTGAGTAATCCCAGAACAATTTTCAGGCTTGCTGGGATTACTCAAAAGTAAATGATTTAGTTCAATGGGCTTCCTCTTACATAGGGAGTGCATAGGATTGCAGCTGTAGAAGTGTGGCTTGCTTTTAGAGGTGTGTGTGTCAGCTCTGCACTTCTAATTGAAAGAAACACAATTGGTCTAGAAAGAATGATTTTACTTTACTACGAAATAAAATACTTTACAACTAGCCAACCCTGCACAAAGCATCTGTGCAGCACTTTGGGGCCGGCTGTTTTCCCCTACCTCTTCCTCCTGCCCAGGCCCTCGGTCTCTCCTCTCTTCCCCTTCCCTCCAGCCCCGCGCTCTATAGCCCTCTTCCCTTCCCATTCCTCCCCACACACAGATCCTCACCGGGCAGCCAAGAAGGGCCCCGCCGCCCACCCGCCGCCACCAGTTTTTTTCTCCCTCCTGTCGCCCCACCCGCAGTAGCGGCTTTTCTCTCCCCCCCCTCCGCCACCACTTTTCTCTCCCCCTGCCCACCCGCCGCTGCTTTTCTTGCCCACCCACCCGCCGCCACTGCTTTTCTCTCCCCCCCAACCGCCGCCGCCACTTTCTTCCCCCTCTCCTCCTCCCTCCGCCGGGCCTCTTGCTGGAACTATCGCAGCGTGTTACAAGAGTTCCGCCGCCAAATCCTGGATACGCATGCCGGCTGAGAGAATTAATTATATAGATGCCTTACAGCAGGAATTAGTAGGAGGTTTGTGTCTCTTTAAATTTTGTGACAGAACAGGGAAGAGATTGAAGGATGTGGGGGTGTTGCTGAAGCTCTGAGAGGCAATTTCTGTCATACGGAAGCGCTTAACCGCAGTTATGGTTGAGTCAGCGTTCAGACGTAACTCTTCTGCAGCAAAACTGCAGTTACCCCTTGAGAAAATCTCAGGTCCCATTTGGAGTTTGTCAGGGCAAACTGGAGTTAGCTTTTGAGGCTTAACAGGGGTTCCATGCGTTCTGGCGTACTAGAGCTAAAAGCTCTAGCAGCTTTAACTACAGTTATAGTGTATGTGTGAACTGGCCCACTGAGTTAATTAGGAACTGTTTTTAGAACCAACAAAACAATGCTCAGACTCCAAAAAGAAAGAACTCAGTCAGGCAAGAAAGAAATTTCTATCTCTCTTTTTTACAGTCTTCCAAGTTTATCCCTTACTATTATGTGAGGGCAGATTTCTGTGTGGAAAGAAGACCTATCAGAAAGTTGGGAATGTTTGCTAAAATGTGTTTGGACTGGCAGCTCAGTGTCAATCTCCCTTTCCCTGCACTCTCTCTCCTCTCCAACCCACTTTCTTGTAAGCTCCATAAGATTTATTTTAGCTGACAAGGAACTCTCCTTGCGACCCCCCCCCCCTACATTTTTTTACCAACTAATATAATTGAATTTTGCTTGCACTGAAGACTGAGGGAGACCAGATACACTCCCCCCCCCATATGAACATTTGGGCTAGCTACAAGCCTGCCTTCTACTCCTGCCTTTTATCACATGCATGAAGTGAACCCATTCCATTTGTACCCATGTGCATATACACGTAACAACTTACTAAAGCACTTTGTGTGCACTTTCTGGGTTTGCAAGTGGGCTGTAGCCCAGAAAACATTGTGTCACATAGTATTTATTGTGCCATACATTATATGATTTATTGTAGATTTAATTTGTGTACAAAATATATTTTGATATGAGGGCACTGTGAGGGCACTATCTCGGACAAGGGAGACCTGGCCAATAGGTCCGCAGGCAGATTTGCACTGCCTAGATGAGACCAGCTCAACAAGGCTCTAGGACTGATAGGTGCTGTAGTGGCACTGATGGGAGCCAAGTACACCTACATCCAAGTCGGAGGGGATAAGGGTCACTGGGGTGGGGCTAGCTGAGTTTCCTTAAAGCCTCAGAGCAGGGGAGCTCCTAGTGCTGGCCAGTGCAGGGAGAGGCCATACAGAAAGAAATGGCTCATGGTATGAGAGGTCTCTCCAGCGCAACAACTCCCACAACACAGGTAGGAAAGGCACTCCAAGCCCTGGTGTAACAAGGAATTGCTTGCAGGAGAGAACTGAGAAAGCCAGCAGTGGAATGATGCTACAACCTCAATGTTGCTGGCAACTTCTTCACCTGGATTACATCTATTTGGTAGGTATGCCCTTCTCACCCAGCCCATTTGATATAGAGTTGCCCACCTGACAAGCATACATATTTGTTCTCAGTATATTAGCTTAAGTAGTCTTTAAGAGTATTCTGTTGATTTATTTGTAGATAAGGGAAGACTTCACTTTTGTGTGCACCTGGAAATATTTAGTTCCCTTTGTGAGCCATTGCCATAACATGCCATTTATATCAATCATAGTTCTTCTGAGAATATAGTGGTCCATAGAGCTAGATTAATTGGATCAGGAAAAATTTCTTATTCAGATTTGCTTGTCAAAATTCTAATTCTTCTAATTTGAATTTTTCTCAATGATCCCAATTATTTTTATACTATAAGATGCTTGCAAAGGTGTAAAACAAATGCACTGTGCACGTTGATACTTGTCTTATGAATGAATTAATAGCTTTATTACGATCATTGATCAGATGTAAATACAACAAACAATACTACATTCTGATAAGAATTCAATCATACAAAGTACACCAACATAGAAGCCTCTTGTAGTGGCATCTAGAAAGTCGGGCTAGACGTTAGTTGCTGGTGGATCTTAACAGCAGCCGCACAAAATTTGGCAACATTGTAGGTGATAAAAAGTTTCTTATCTGCAAGAAGGAATGTACCATAAAATCCAGAGGTTCAACCGGGAAAATGTGATAGCAGGGGAGAAATAAAACTATGCCGACTATCATTATAAAAAGGGCAAAACAGCAGCAGATGGTGGTCAGATTCAACCTCACCTGAGCCACAAAGGCAAATCTGACTGGCCAAAGGAATTTTCAAAACCTTCCAGATAAAACTGCTGATGGTAGATACTGGTCTTAAAAACTGTGAAGCAAGATTTTATTTTAAAAGTATAAATGGGGGGAGATGTGATGCTGCCTGTGCCTGGCAAAGATGATGGTCTGGCATCCTCCCAACTCTACCCCCTTCAGAAGCAGCTTTGTCCTGGGCCTTGGTTATATAAGAGGGTGTTAACTATTACCCTGTGGATCCTCCTCCTCCTTCGTGTGTTTCGCTCCTGTTGTGGCTGTTGAGGCTCTTCCTCAGCCCCTGCCTCTAAATAAAGCATGGGAGGCGAGACATGCACCCTGAGGCCCAGATGTCTCTTGTGAGACATCCAGGTTTTCCAAGAGAAGCTATGGCAGCCTAGTTTCCTTGGTAACCTGGCAGCCACATTTCTCCACTATCTGTCTGCCATGGCCGTAGAAGCACCACCATGACTGTAACTATCCTCTTGGTGCATGTGGGGCCCCTGATGAGCAGATGGCCAGGTGGCTATTCTGGAGTCCAAAGGGTTTCACTCACAGGATGGGTGCCTGGATCTTGGGAACCCAGACAAAATGTATCGAGCAGATATTTCTGAGTAGTGTTGAAGAACTAATGGCAGGGAGGGCTCACTAGAGATGCCTTATAGTCCTCATCCATAACTGGCCTGGATGCTCTTGAGAATGCTCAGGAGAGTAATTTCCTGCCAGGATCCATTGAAATTCTTGCTTTCCAGTTAAATTTATTTTAAATAAATAGGAAATTAAAGGAAATTAAAGGTCCCATGCACTGAGAAAATTATGCTTTTGAGCATGATGGGAGTATTCAGGCAAGAATTAGTCCTTTCCAACCTCGAGATTGAGACCTCCCAATCACTGGCTCCCGTGGTATCAGGGAGGTAGGGCTCTTACTGAGCCCTCCTTAAGAACATAACAGCTCTTCTAGATCAGGCCCAAGGCTTGAAGCATCCTGTTTCACACAGTTGCCCACCAGATGCCTCTGAGAAGCCCACAGGCAAGAGGTGAGGGCATGCCGTCTCTCCTACTGTTGCTCCCCTGAAATTGGAATTTAGAGGCATCTTGCCTTGTTCCTGTTGCTACCATCGCCAGATAAGTGGGAAGGGAAGCTGGTTGTTGGGGTTTAGGGGCTTGGAAGAACACATTTGGATGACATCACATTCCTGATGATTTCATTGGAATCACAGCTAAGTATTGGATTACATCAACAGATTTCACAGGATAGTCTGTTATTGTCTGTATTCCAGGGAGACATTGCAAGGACCATATTGCCCCAGTACACTTGGGGGTATAGGGAGTATAATACCTTACATGGTGGTAGTGGGGTTGTAGATAGATAATCTCTGTCAGGGGTTCTCTATGTGTCTCTCTGTGTCATACAGGGTTCTCTACCATCCATTACTTTAGTACTTTAGATCAGTAAAATCATGTTCTGCCTGATAATATTTATTAATATTTAAAGACCACTTTCTCAACCATTAGAAGTCACCAGAATGGTATATTGGGGACTGGAAAGTCATTGAATTGCAGATCTTGTCAGTGGTGTTTTGGATTAATCCATTCCTTGAGCCAGGCCAGCTTATGAATGGGGCTTTAGTTACTTGTATTCCAGTCTTGGAGTAGAGATGGGGCTAGCAAACAGCCAGCAGCAAGAGCACCGAAAAGCAGTCTGCACTTGCCTCTCAGTACATACTTTCTATTTCATTAAACTATTAATATTCCTGATTCCACTCCACAGCCTTGTCCTTGCATACCACAACGCTTTCCCTTGGATTCTGCATCATCCATACCCTTCAACCTAAAAGATGAACATAAGGCTACTTATATATAACACCCCTACTCTCACTCTAAGGATCACTACCCATGTGCTCCCTCAGGTTGGGATCATTCTCCCCAGAAGCAGAGGGAGGCCAGCAGCGGCCTGGGTTCTGCTGCTGCTGCGCCCTTCCTAGCCCCACCCCCGGCATCTGATGTCAGATGCAGGGAGTATTTAGCCATACTCCCGCATCTGACATCAGATGTGGGGGTGTGGTTTAGCTCCCAAACGGGGCCAGCCCCGTTTTTGAGCTAAATCAGCCAGCGCTGTGTTCGCAGCACAGCCAGAGTGACTCCAAATGCAGTGCTGGCCGATTTAGCTAAAAAACGGGGCTGCACAGCCCTGTTTGGGAGCTAAATCATGCCCCCCATGTCTGACATCAGACACAGGGGGGGCATGTCTGGGGCGTGAAGCATGGCCCCTGATGGGTGGCTGCCCAGGTTCTTTGAACCCATCTGCTCAATGGTGGCTCCGCCCCAATTTCCCCCAGAATGGTCATTGGTGTGAGATTAGTATGGGCAGGGTGTGTGTGCCTGTGTGTGTGCACTGTGATATATTGCTTAAAGTTCTTTTCAAGCTGCTGTACAGTGGGTTCATTTATTCTGCAGCAGCCTGTCCAGCACTGATTTAGAAGAAAATTGGGAGTTTGTCCTTTTGGTTAAAAATACACGAGGGGAAAAAACTCATAGTAGTCTTAACCATAGTTCAAAATGCACCTCTTGCAGTATATCAAATGGCAGATTGTGTTCTGGATAATGCCTTAGTGTTCAGGTGCATGCATTTCGTCACCTCTAATGCAATGCGTTTCAAAGTCAGTTCACCTATTCAGCTGTGAGTCATCAACAGGGTAGAGGAGTCAAATGTAGAATAATCCAGTGTTGCACATGCATGTGTGTGTATCTGCTTCTAATCTGTTTGATTCTATTAGACCCACCCCTAACTCGTTAAGGTCTGCCCCATTCTACCCTCATTCTCATTTTCTAGCACCACCTCAGGGATAGGGTGAAGTGAGGTGGAGTAGTGGTTTTCTTTTTTAAAAACCAAACCCTACTCTACAGTCAACTCTATACACAACACACACACCCTCCCCCACCCCCCACAAACACCATGTACACGTGTAGTGAGGAGTATGTGGTATTCTACATTTCTAATACAACTCACTCAGCAACCATCAACGCTCTTGTGTGAAGCTGAGAGAGGAAATGTGTGTCAGTGTGATAGTGATATGTATACATACACAAACACATCTTGTGGGCTCCACTGCATAGAAGAGTGTAGGGAAGTGTGTGTGTGTGTGTGTGTGTGTGTGTGTGTGTGAATGCTATTTAAATAAAAAAGAAAGGAAGTGAATCAGGGTCGTTTCCATTTTAATTGTAAAACAGATAAGCACTAAACACTTTGAAAAAGTAAATGACTTGAGAATAATTACTATCTATTACTCGGCTTCCCAGGGGTGCAGTTGGAGGAGCCCAGATGGCTACAAAAATGGGATTTAGCAGAAAATTGAAGACATTATTCACCGTAACACATTATCAATTACCTTCATATCAATTACAATAACCTTACATTAAAAGAAGGGCCAGGAGACTCGCCAGCCCCCAGTTGGAATAGTAATTGAACTACCCCGTGTCTGGTGGGGAGGGCTTAAGGGGAACTTGGCTGCCCCTTTTGCTGACAAGGACTGTAGGGGGAAATATCACAAAGTTGTCTCCCTTCCCTCCCGCATAGCACCTCAATGAGAGTTTTTCTCTGTCCTGTTTGTTTTAATTGTTTTTAAGGGCAGCTGATGTGGCTCCTTCCAAGAAAATTCTGCTTGGCTTGTTGTTTAAAGAGTTCAGGGACTGTGCTGCTGCTGAGCTACTTTTTGTTTTCTCCTCCTCCTCCTTCCTCCTCCATGGTGTGTCATATTTTGTTCTTATGACATTGTACTAAGCATTCACAAAAAAGGCATGCTCAATGCCTTTCCAGCCCAAATGAGAAGAAAACATGGGGCTGGGTGGTGGGTTCTTCTGTCTTGGGTGCAAGGGTGTTTTTACTTGAGAAAAGACAAGTCTAGACCCTTTCCCAGGGAGTGGGAGCAAATAGTCTGTGTCCAGGATCATTAC
This sequence comes from Hemicordylus capensis, assembly GCF_027244095.1. Classification (NCBI taxonomy): domain Eukaryota; kingdom Metazoa; phylum Chordata; class Lepidosauria; order Squamata; family Cordylidae; genus Hemicordylus; species Hemicordylus capensis. Next base: position 195,625,750 of record NC_069659.1, on the reverse strand, counting down.
CCTGCACATGATTCCGGATGAGTTGCACTCCCTGTTCCTCTCCACCTTTCATTCTCAGCCTTAAGATGGAATATTCCTCACAGGTAATTGTGATATGAAAATATGGTTACTTTCCTGAGTCGTAGGAACAGGGTTATCTCTAATTCTCAGAATATGTAGAGGTCACTAGAGAATGAGTTAAGTTTTCAGGCGGATGGTTGGGCAATCTCCATAAAAGCCATGATGAATAATGACAAGAACGCAAAAATACTGATAGCTTTCAGGAAATAAGATTTTTTTAAAAAAATACAATAAACCACCCTCAGTACCTGTAGACTGCACATCTGCAGCATGTGGTGATGGCCAATGATAAAAATACAGGCCGACAACAGGGGTAGGTATAAGCTAGATTGGGATCTACTGGTAGATCTCTGGTGGGTGTTTTGTGGTAGATCGGCAAACTGTTCTGACTCCCAACCATTTAACAGTAGCAACAATGAAAAGGCCCCTCTCCAAATTAGGCTGCTGAAATGAAGAACGCTTAGGGGAAGCAAGAAGTAGATTTTTGTGCAAGAGGACAGAGCTTTGTTCTGGTACTGAAAACAAATTCCTGGGCTAAACATGTGCCCAGTGGCATCCTTAATTCTGCATGTAGTCTGCTTCCCTGAGTCACACTTTTGTTCCTGGTTGCAGGCAGTAGACCTTTGGATCCTAGTAACAAATAAAATAGATCTTACAAGCCCAAAGTCTGCCCAGCCTGGTGTACAGATTCCTAGAGTTGTAACGAAAAAGAACACCCAAGTATCTACTAACAAAGACACTGTGGCCAATCGTGTTCACCGTCCTTAGGAAAAAACAAAAGGAATATAGCTCTCTATTACTGCTCATTACCCTTTTGGTGCAATGCTATGGGTCCAGTTATGCTGGCAGGAAAGCTTTAGGATACCAAATAAGTCCTCAGTGCTGGTGATATCAGAGCATCGAAACTGCACCACTGTAAACACTATGCTGGCATCACCACAACCGTGCTGCAGGTGCCAAAAGTAAACGCCTTCAGAACAATGTCAAGGGAGAAGCAGAAACTTAGTCAGCATCCCAACCTCCTTTGTGCCTTGGTCCTATGCTCAATGATGGCATAGGCATAGCTAGGGGAGAAGGGGACTGTGGCAGCCCTCTCAGAGTGAGGGAGATAATGAAGAAAATAGGGAGGGGTGGAGCTGGGGGGCCCTCAGGAGCTGGGGGGCTCGGGTTCTTTGAACCCTTTCACTCAATTATAGCTACACCCCTGAACATAACGTTATGCTGGCGAAAGAGATAGTGTAAGTTAAAATGGTTCTGTTAAAATCACTTGAAAGACAAACACAAGTGTTCCTCCTTCTCTCACTCTGCAGCCACAAAAGAGCATAGGATTCTAACCAATTCTGCAACGATTCATGGCCCTCCAACAGTAGTATATAAATCCCTTCAAGGGAGTCCATAGGGCTATGCACATGAACACCGGATGGGCGGGCGGGGAGGGGGAGGCTGCACTGAACTTACCTTCCCTCCAGACAATCCTTTATCATTGGTGGGATGCGTGGATCATGCTCCTACATGATGCATCCCAGCCTGCAGATATTGCACAGTGCACTGTGTGATGAGCACGATGCATTGGGGGGAATCCCCCAGGAGTTAGGTGCTCTAGGCACACAACTCTGTGCATGCAGCCTGAGCATACACACGACTCTGCGCTGGATTTAAGGGCACACTTGCGTCTTGACCCTGGCTAAAAGCCAGAGTGCAAAGTATGGTTAGGCAGCGCAGCAGCACTGGGGTCTGAAGCAATCCTGGCACTGCACACGAGCAGCCTAACATGGGCTGGGCTGCCCTAGCCTGGGTTAGGCTGCTCATGTGAATAGCCTTCGTAACTTATATGGTAGGGCCTATGGTGCAGGAGTATATGGCGTTATTTTGTGTGAAGGCAGGGCCAAACTAGATGTAACAATGAAGATGTGTGAATGCTTCGTCTCTTAATTTTTTTATATTAAATACCAGCCATAGTATGAGGCCTGGTCAGGGCTACCATGCAAGGGGAGGGAGGGTTAACCCTTCTTCCCCTGCACCATTTCCCCATTTAAAATCACATCCAACTACCCAAATCACATTTTCTCCAAACATATGTGCAAAAATGTACAAGTACTTTCCTTGGAAAGATGGTGAGGGGGGAGGTTAGGTTTCCCTATCACCCCATATTCCACCTCCCTGCACTGGTTCCGGTTTTGGGTGATTCCGGCCCTTTCGCTGGTGGCCACCACTGCTTGGAGGTGGTTCCGCTCCTACCTCAAGGTCCATTTCCAAAAGGTGGTGCTGGGGGATTACTGCTCAAGCCCTTGGCAGTTGTGCTTTGGGGTCCCACAGGGTTCAGTTCTTTCTCCTATGCTGTTTGACATCTACGTGAAACCACTGAGAGTTTTGCCTGAGTATGCAACACTCAGTTGCATCTCTCTTTATATCAGACACAGATGAGGTGGTGACTGTCCTGCAGCAGAGGGGGAACCTCTGCGTACCTGCCCCCCCAGGCACCTCAGAGAAGTCCCCTGGAGGGTATAAGTTGAAAAAAAACTTACATTTTTTCCCTTACTATTTGGTCCACAAAGCCACCGAATTGAACAGAACCAGGGAGTTTCGAGAGGGTGCCAGACCGAACTGGCTCAGTCTGGTTCAGGTCTGGTTTAAACTCAAACTGAACTGGACTAGCTGGTTCCGTGCACTCCCCTACAGGCCTATGCTGCACTGAGCCAGCATGGTGTAGTGGTTAGAGTGCTGGACTAGGACCGGGGAGACCCAAGTTCAAATCCCCATTCAGCCATGAAACTAGCTGGGTGACTCTGGGCCAGTCACTTCTCTCTCAGCCTAACCTACTTCACAGGGTTGTTGTGAGGAGAAACCTAAGTATGTAGTACACCGCTCTGGGCTCCTTGAAGGAAGAGCGGGATATAAAATGTAATCATCATCATCATCATCATCATCTGCTATTACAAGTCTAGTCCAACTAAAATGAAGATGTAAAAATATTATGGGACTTCCGACTACAAACAGACATACATCTGCCACACAATACACCAGATATAACTGTAGTCGAGAAGAAAGAAAAACAAGTCAAAATAATCGACATAGCAATACCAGGGGATAGCAGAATAGAAGAAAAAGAAATAGAAAAAATCACCAAATACAAAGATCTACAAATTGAAATTGAAAGGCTGTGGCAGAAAAAGACCCAAATAATCCCAGTGGTCATTGGCGCCTTGGGTGCAGTTCCAAAAGACCTTGAAGAGCACCTCAACACCATAGGGGCCACAGAAATCACCATCAGCCAATTACAAAAAGCAGCTGTACTGGGAACAGCCTATATTCTGCGACGATATCTATAACAATTGACAATAAAATTCTGGCATCCCAGGTCCTTGGGAAGGACTCGATGTCTGGATAAAACAAACCAGTCAATAACACCTGTCTGACTGTGTAAACAAGAAATAATAATAAATACCAAGGTGGGCACAGCTGGGAAAGACTAATCTCTCCCAGCTCCTCAGGTTTCCATAATACAAATGAAGTCGGCCCCTTCCTCCACAACTGAATTGTAGATGATAGAGATTTTATTCTGGACTGACCTGGCATTAAACAGCAGCACCAGCAGGCCAAAGGACAAGCTGGAAAGGCAGCCAGAAGCCCTCCTATTATGGGATCAGCCAGAAGAAGTGGTAGGAATAAGATGTTGAGTCAGTCTTTCCCTCTTCTGGTCTAAATGAGGCCCCATGCCGTACCTTCCTCTACCCATAACTACTCTAATTGAGGCACCCCCTGCTCTCCCCAAGTTCACATCCTCACTCAGGCACCTAATTAAACAGCTAAAACTGTCCTCCCAACAAGAGTAGAGCCCTTGGCCTCATGTTGCTCCTTTGGTGGTGAGCTTGCTGGTGAGATCACTGTTAGGGCCGCCGTGCTCTTTTATATTGCTAGCCCAGGAAATGATACAAGGCCCAACAGAAATGGTTGAGTGAGCACTCTGGGCCCTCCTAGGAGCTGCAGCTCTGCCACCAACAGAGGCCTGCAGCGATGTTGCTCCCAAAGAGAGAGAACTGCAGGAAAACAAAGAGGCAGCTGCTGGTATTCACCACAAACTTTACTCACTGTGTTCCCAGGCAGGGGGACACATGGTAGATAATAAGTTCCCTTCCTCTCTCTTCTTTCCTCTGGAGAAGTTGGTGTTCAAACTCCTTTCTAGAGGGATCTTGAGACCATGTTGGTTGCTGGCCTCAAACTGGGTGCATCATTGTGGTTTATATAAGCAAGGGCCTTGTGGCTTGTGATTTGCATGTGCCTTGTGTGTACGGCAGGGTAGGGTGCCAACATGAGGATATTCCAGCAGTGCCATGTGTAGGTTGGTTCCTTTTAAGCAACTAATATAGTTAGTTATATTAATATAACTTATATAGAATTATATTATATAGGGGTGTTATCAGCATGCTGCACTGTGAGTGATGGTTGTAAGTAGTGTTGCCATGGAATGTTTAGGTGCCTGCATATTGGAGTTACGTTCTATATTCTTTTGCTATTGGCTTTGCTGCAGAGATATCAACTACGCTTCAAGAATGTTATGCCATTGTTAGTGGCCACTGGTATAGCTGGTACCATAACATTGCTCTGTTTATCACTTCCTATGTAGCTACTGCTGCTCTCCGCTCTTCAACACAGCAAACTTGTTTAAACTGACTACTGATCGGATCCAGAAAGTCAGTGCTTAAAATTTTTGCACTGGAAGGTTCTGAAGATTTACGGAATTTGCTATCTCTTCCTGGTCCCAAATGTATAGTCTAGAGTCCTCTTCTATAGCATGAGAGTCAATGCAGTTCATCATAACTGCATCATCATATTGGCTTTGGACTATGGAGGCTCAAATCTCAATTAACAGACTCAAAAGGTTACCTTCTCTAGATTACCCATCACCTAAATTAGGAGAATAGGAACCTTGCAAGGTTAGTAAATAAGATAAGAAACTGTAGTTACCAACCTTGAGCTTCGGTAATTGGCTGCCCAGATTATTACTGGCTCCATCACGGAACCAGTTGGGGTGATGGGGTTCGGGGGCTTCCCAGCCCCTGGGAGTCCCATAAGGCACCACTTGAGTGCATGGTGTCTTTGTGGGAGCCTTCCGATGCTAGGAGGCTTGTTGTAGCCTCCTGCTTGGGAGGCTATTTGTAAGTTGTTGCAGTGCAGAGCCATGCTGCAGTGACGTGCGAGCAGTTAACCTGCTTTTTGGGTGCTCATGTGCCTGAAACCTGGGTTAAGTGGCAGGCTACCCAAGAGGGTTTGCCGCTAAGCTGCCACTGGGACAGGGGTGTAGCAAGGTTGGAGTGGGCCCAGAGACAAGATTATAAAATGCCCCCCACACACACAAACTGAAGCTCAGTTCATGAAGTAAAGAAATCTTAAATGAGGCTGAATAAGCATAGTAAAATATATATCTATATCTATATCCTATGTGCCACAATAGAACATCATCCTCAATTTTTTTTTTTAAAGGTTTTGTAAATTGTGGACGATGCAAGTCATTTAATGGTACTAGAGAAAGATATGCTGTTCTGGTAGCTCCAGGTCTTAACACTCACATCCATTTCGGAGGATGAATACAACTGAAGGAAGCCTGGGCGGGTGTGCGGCTGGGGGAGTCTTGCCTCTGGGGGGCCCCCCAAAGCAGTGGGCTCCCAGACAACTGTCTCCCCTTGCCCTATTATAGTTACGCCCCTGCACTGGGAGCCACATGGCTCTTGGTGGTTCTCACATGCAGTGGAAAATGGGCTGGGCTCCCTTAGCCCAGTTTCCACTACGCATGAGAATAGCCTCATTCTCTTTTATAGTTAATAATAACGGGGTCATATTCACAAAGACTAGATTACATTTTTGTTGATAGCAGCCAGGTTGGAAATTGATCTTTTTTGGAAATCTACAGCACACTGCATGACAGAGCACATAGCACTTTGAGAGAAACTAACACACACTCACAATCTCTGTGCACCTGAGGCATGATGCCAAATGTTGCCCTCCTTTGTGTGCACCCTCCCCCCCCGCACTTCCCTCTTTTTAAAAGCAAGAGGCAGGAAGGCATCTTGCCACCATATTTGCTGCCTGAAGTGATTGCCTCACCTTGCCTCATAGAAGGATACCCCTGACACCTGATCTGGCTTTTGAAGGGTGTAGTTAAGCTAGATACTTTCTATGCTGTGTGGCATCCCTTCCTTGCTGATATGAACAGTAGCATTGACTCCCTTCAGATCCCAGGCAACCACCAAATTTTTGGAAATATGTGCTGAGTTAACCTAATAATGAGGAAGTAATCAGGTACAGGATTCAGAACAAGGTATTCATGATATAGTCCTCTGAAAAATAGCTGGTGCAGATATCTCCTAATATACCAGGCATAGCCATTTAGATGACTCTGCAGACACTGAACTGCTGGAAGTGATGCCCGCACAAGCCCAGGGGCACTGAAAACTTCAAGTGCCTTTGTAGCTTCCTTTTGAAGCTGGCTTCCTCCAAATATGCAGTGGAGTGTCCAGTGGGTTAGTGCAGGGAGAGGGTTAATTGTTATTAAAAGGCTTTAATCTTGGAAATTAGCACTGGCTCCAGGCACTGTTCACATATGAGGGAGACATTTCCAATGAGATGAACTCAAATTTGTCCCTGCTGTTTTGTTGATAGAAAATCATCTTCCCCCTTGGTTTCCCCCCCTCTTTATTTCTTTCTCTTACTTTCTCCCTCTCCCTCTCTGATAATTTGCTTTTTCTAAGCTTCCAGATCAAACCATAAAGTCCTTTCTTTTTTCTTTTTTAAATGGAAACAGTGTTGGTATTTTGTTTTGTTTTTTAAATAGGGTGATAGGTTAAAATATGTTTGACAGAGAATCTAAAAAACCTAAAATATTGAAAAATCTGCCATTCTGATTGTAATCCCTTGGCCACAAAGAGAAACTATTAACAGATCATCCTACAAGTCAATGCAAATGGTGGAGTTGCCATGACCCCCTCCCTCAAACTACACACGGTGGCTGCATTCACACGTAACATGAAACTACAGTTAAATGGGGCAGAGGTTAGGATTTGTGCATGTCCAAATGTGTGAAGCCATGGTATTGTGACAAAAGTGATCTGTAGTTTCCCTCACCAGACTTGGTGAGCTTTGCCACCCCAGCCTCAGGTTTTGCAGCAGCAGCGTCATATCTGAATGCAGATGCTGCCATAACCGCAGTTTCATGCTGATTCTGGAACTGTAATAATAGAGAGGGCAGCCCAGACCCACCCAGGATTGCATCCACTCCATGCCTGAGGTGATTCTTGTTGGCCACCTCTCCGAGCACCCATCTCCAATCTAATAAAGCAGCTGCCTGGCAACAGGGACACCTCCACGTCCCATCCCAAACTTGTAAGCCTATCAAACAGGAATGTTTGACAGACTTACAAGCTTGGGATAGTAACATGGGGGTATGCCATGCTCTGTCCCTTGTTCCCCTCTCCTGAAATCGGGAGAAAAAGGGGGCGGGATTGTGTTTTGCTTTCCAAAAATGAAGCAATAATTATGTATGTTCACAAGCCCATGCAATCGCAGTGGCAACATAAACAGGGCTACCCCATTATATCACTGGGACAGTAACATATGGCAGGACTGCGATGCCCAGGGTCAGGTTTAAAAGGTCACCCCACCCAAGAATTCTCGAATGACTCAGCTCTATTTTTTGTACAATGTTGTTGAGGAAGGGGCCCCCAGCCCCTTCCCCTTGGGTTAATGTGTGCAATCCCTAGGCTTACTCATGAGAAGGGCTAGGCAGCAGGATCAGCACTGCCTCCAGTGAAAGGAGCGATTCTACATGTTTTATGACAACAGAAACTGCTCTTGATTGAACCACTCTCTTATGAGAGCGGAAGGCCATGGGGATACCCATTCATAACTCTTGAGAAGAACCATCGGGGGGCGGGGGCAGGGGGATTGGGCAGAATCACTAATCATGTGTGACGGAAGCCCTTCTTCCACAGACCACTCTCTCATGAAAGTGTTAGGCCATGGAGTCACAAATGTGGGCCGGACAGCAGTTGCCACCTAGCCTTGTTGCTCCACACATGCAATCTATGGGGATGGGTACCCCGGCAACACCTCTCCCTGTCTTGGCGACTGCCATGAAGAAACAGTCAAAGCAGACCTCTGCCAGCCCGTCCCGTCATTTGAATATATCCATCTTTATTTTATGCTGGAACAGCAACCCCTCTGTCCTGCAGATCTGCATATGGCACAACGCCAGTCCAAACCTGGGAAATTTGAATGAGATCTGTCCCGATCCCACCCGGCAACACCCAGACATATGGAGTGTCAAATTCTCCTTTAGGTGCCTCAAAGGCTTCCCTGGAGAGCAGGAGGCCACTGTGCAAGAGTTCTATCATTAACCATAGAGAACGGGGGCTCTACTCGTTCATGTGTCATGAGCATGCAATCCAATGGAAGACTAAAGACTGAACTTTTGACAAACCTAAAGTTCTCCCCAGTAGACTGGCACACTCATGAGAGCACTAATACCCTGGTAGCAAGCTGCCATGGGGGCAGGAGTGTGGTTTGGTCTCCATGGACTGCTTTGCCAGGTGACCTAACACAAGAGCATCTTTGGTCAGTGGGCCAGACCCCAGGATCCTTTGCCCTCCTATTTATCTATCTATCTATCCCTTCCTAGGAAGTCACCATGTTCCCTCCCTCAACATCCCTCTGCTGCCAGAAACTGTGCTTGTACAAGACTGCTTTGTTGCGGGGTTCTTAGGAGGTTGGTGGTGCAATAGCTGTTAAATGAAGGGCTTGCATTGCATTTAAGGGGATTTAAGTGCCCTTTCCCTGCCGAGCGTGGGTGGTTCATTGTGAAAAGGGACAATCGTGCTTGGCAAGCCCCCTTGAAGATTGTGGCCAATGGCTGCTGCCCTGCAGATGTGCTGACACCTTGCCCACAGTCTGGCGATGCTAGCACTACAGAGTTTGCTGGTATATGGACTCATCAGATCAGGAAGAGGGAGGGAGTCCCCTGCCCTGGAAATGGAGGTTGCTGAGCTGTGGTTGGATGAAAACCTGCAATGTGATTCACGGTTAGAAAAATTAACTGCGGGTTTGGCAACCTTCAGTTTCACATTAAATGCAAATGTGGCCGGTGACTCATGCATTGAATTGGACAGACATTTGCCTAGGACAGACATTTACCAGTCCATATAGAGAACGATATGGTCAGCTACTCAGATGTTGATCCTTTAGCCAGAGTTATGCATAGTTGGGCACAGTTGGGCACAATTGTGCCCTTTAGACATTCTCTTAGCCACGGAGGAGCTGTTTATTCATAAGCCTATCCAGGGTGGCTGGCAGGATGTTTACATGAGCCAGCCACAGGTGGACTGAGTGTCAGAAACCCCCAATATGGATTAGGCACTCATACAACCACTTTGTGATGAGCATGTGGCATATGGGCTTCCACCGCAAAGAGTAAAGAGTAAAGAGGCACATCAACAAAGGGCCTTCTTTGAGGAGCAAGAATTAAAAGAATCGGGTGTATACTCTCTTCCACCAGTGATGTTATGTGCATTGGAGAATAGGTTGCACACGTCTGTTTCTCTCAGCTCAGAGGGTTGACAGCCAAGTGAGTGTATGAACTGGCCCTGTGTTTAAGCACTGTGTGAATCAGACTAAACGGCCATCCTTGGCAAGGTTAATCCATATCACCATTACCACCAGTGATCCAGTGACCCTAGAGGTGTTTTATGCCTGGAGCTATTTCATCTGATTCTATCCCCGAGGAAGCAACTGATAGTTGCTAGCTACTCTGCTTCTGTTTGGTCTACTGGCTGTATTGTTCTCTAGTTCTACCGCGTTTTTCACTTCCCACATTTTATGCAGAGTAAAGCTCTCCCATTCCCTGCATGACTTGTAAGGATAATGCAGAATCCAGTGCTTTGCAGAAGTGCCCCAGCCAACCCATTTCCCTCCATATAACCCAAAAGACTATGTGGGTACGACCGATTAGCAGAGGCACTTCAAAAAGTAAAGAGATTTGAATCTTCTCTTTCCCTATATTTAACATGAAGGTCTAAACGGAAGGCATGAGCCCACCTAGACTGCAATGGCAACATAAGACAGCCTTGTGAGGTATGGGGGTGGGAACTGTCTTCAGTGTCCCACTGTTTGAAACAGAGAGGAGGGGCAGTATTCCAAATGGCGCCAAGGGACTTTGGAATGGTTTATGATGCCAATATGTTTAAAAGCAGTGAGTTGCCTCCCTGGGAAAAGGAGCTTAAAATTGAAGTCTAATGATAACAAATGATTGTTAATGAGTTGTCTAAACATAATAGATGGAAAGAATTAAAAGCCTAGAATAAACAGTGTTTCATTAAAGCACAATAAAGAAACAACACGCGTTTCATATCTCAGAATAAATGGGCCCTTGCACTGCTAGCGGGAGTGGAGGGAAGTCATCAGGGGAGATGGGCTGCTGGGGGGTGGGGGGAGGGAAGGAATGGGTGCTTGGTAGGGGGAGATGGGATAGAGACCATTCAGATTGTAGCTGCAGGATGTGACTGCTAGGGCCTTTCCTGGTGCAGCTTTTCTTTATGTCACATCTGAAAACCTACAAAAGTTCTGCACCTGATCATTTTGATGACAAAGACACACATTCATTCCCAGCCAGAATGAGGGTGCACACAGAACTCATGCAAAAGCCAGTAGATGGAAATAGAGCAAGCAAAGGGATGTCTGAGGGCTAGCTTCATGGGGAACAGAGCTCCCTGATGCTGTCAAAAGCAGGCCCAGTGGATATATTACTAATGTTAAGAGATGGTGTCGGAGGGGAACTGGTGTTGGGAGACCTCAGGGCAGATTTTTTTTTTTTTTACCTCAGCCATTAATTTCATGGGTAGATTTGAGGACAGCAATTTCTCTGTATTCTTCTTTGCTGTGAAATGGGAGGCAAATGACCAGGTGCTTGTGAGGAGGGAGGAAGGGGCTAAAGAGTGTGAAGCATTTAGGGTGATTAAAGAGTGATTGAGACGTCTGTGAGGAATGAAAAGCTATTATTAGAACAACTTTTGACATTGCAGGTCTTCTAGGCCTCCCAAAGGAGGCCTGAGCAGTTGCTAGTAAGGGCCAGAACACCCAGCTCTGTGTTGCCATGACTGGTCAAGCAGCCATCTGGTTCCGGCTTCACCTCAGTCACCACAGAAGCAGACCACTTTGTTTGCTTTGGCTATAGGTCCTTACATGTTGAGTGAAAATACTTCCGTGGGAGCCAATGGAGCAGCCCCCCATTTTTCACAGGCTCTTTACCTTGGAAGTCTGTGGCTCACTTCTGCCCGAGTAGTAGGACATTGGTGTCTGAGCTGTAGCTTCAAACTGCAAGTGCAGGCTCACACAACTGAATAGTCTTTCATTTAAAAAAATAAATAAATCCCTTGCACATTAAAAAAACACACACTAGAATGTAAAGGAGAATGGCACTGCTTAACCTCCATGACATGATGGTGTTCTATATGCTGGGATTTATTTTTAAATGCAGGATCATTCAGTCATTTGAATCCGCACTTGTCGTCTGAAGGGGTATAGCCCCCCCCCCACAGGCTATATCTAAGGGACTTTAAGGAGTCTGTAGGCCCATAATCCTAAAGCTTTTCTTCCCCTCTCCCCTTCTTTAGCTACATAGCCCTCCCCATAAAGTGAACAGGGAAGCAAAGTTCTCTTGCACAAGAATTCTGCTGTATGCCTTGAAGCTGACGTAAAGCTCTGGATCAGCACTGTTAATTTTAATGGTGGACAAATCTTCTAAGGATGTTGTGCTGATTTCCTTTAAGGACACTGGGCCACATTCTCCACAGCATTACAAGAACTCTGTCCTCTCAGGGAGCCAGAACACTAGCTCTTCTGAAGGTTTGTGCATGGAGAGAGGGATAGGGGAAGCAATTTTCACTTTTTCCCTTTCCCTGCAAAAGCCATATTTGCTGCCAGAGGTATGTCCCTGAGGGATGTGCAGTCCTCAGAGACATATTTCTGCCAGCAAAAAGAGCTTTTACAGGGAGGAGAGTAAAGCAAAAATCACTTCCCTGTTGCCTTCTCCATGCATAAGCCTTCAGCAGGGCTAGTGTCCTGGCTCCCTGAGAGGACATTGTAATACATCCCTCGTAATGCTGTAGAGAATGTGGACTACAGAAACCATACACACCAGCACCAACAGCTTTAGTTCTTAAATTCCAAATTTTGAAATGGAATACATTTGGAATACTTCAGGGGTTTTTTTGTTTTTGTTTTTGGTAAAGGGTTTAAGTTGAAAATGTTAGGTAATATGAAATTGAAACAGAGGCCAATGTCCTAATGAAGTGCTTGCAGAAGGATGTTGCACTAGTAAACAGCTGTTTCATGAGCTACTGGAGCTTGTGTGTTCCACACTAGTCTTGGGCAACTGCAAGCAGGCTTAACTGTAATTTGTTTAAAAGAGAATTTTTGCACAAGAGCATTGTAGTGCTAGAGTGCAATCCCACATTTCCCCATTTTAGTGCAACTATGTGATCTTCTTGCAGTTGCACAACTTTGCTCTTTACACAAGCACTTTCTTAGAATGTCAGCCAGAGAATAAGAAAAATATTCTCATTTCAGCATTTGAAACATAATAAGGTCATGCACACGACCAGTAAACCCCAGGTCCGGAGAGGGGTGGGGAAAAACAGGATCGTTCCTACCTTCCCCCACATGACTACTGTTGTTTCTCCAGCTGCGCCACTTGCTGGCCCACACAACTGCCACACTGCAGTGAGCAGCGTGGCCATCTGGAGGCCGGGGAGACAAAGCCCAGTGGTGCATTGTGGAAATGCTAGAGGCTGAGCTGCTCCTCCCCCTAGCCTCTATCATTTACATGGCTGCCCACACAACCAGGCAGTGAGGGAGGAGGGGCCGTGTGTGCCCTCCAACCTCTTTTTTTTAGCCTGAGTAAAAAACCCTGGGCTACCTGGCTAAGGAACTACCTGGCTGAGGAATTGGTGCCGATCCCGGTGGTTCGAAATTTAATATTAAAATGCCAAAACTGTTTGGATAGCTTAGCTGAGTGTGAGTTGGGTGAGTCCATCTAGTCTAACATTCTGCATTCAGCAAACATTACCAAGTTGCCCCTGGGGAATCCACAATGGAAGTTGATGGAGAGAGCCCTCCCTTGTCTCTCCTCATTATCTAGTTATCAGAGATCTATTGCCTCTGATGTTCCACCCTTAGATGTTATGGGTAATAGCCATGGATAGACCCATCCTCCATGAATTTCTCTTATCCTTTTAAAAAGCCTTATGTGTAGTTAGAGTGTTGGACTAGGACCAGGGAGATCTGAGTTCAAATCTCTATTCAGCCATGAAACTGGCTGGGTGACTCAGGGCCAGTCACTCATCTCTCAGCCTAGCCTACTCAACAGGGTTGTTGTGAGGATAAACATAACAATGTACACCACTGGCTGGGTGAGCTGATCTTGTGGTAGGAAGCATGAATTGTTCCCTTTGCTAAGGAGGGTCTGCTCTGGATTGCATTTGAATGGGAGACTACTTGTGTGCACTGTAAAATATTATCCTTAGGGGATGGGGCCACTCTGGGAAGAACATCTACATGCAGAAGGTTCCAAGTTCCTCCCTGGCATCTCCAGATGGGGCTGAGAGAGACACCTCCCCTCAACCTTGGAGAACCCACTACCAGTCTGTGTAGACAATACTGAAATAGATGGACCAATTGTCCAGCTTCCTCTGGACTCCTTGGAGGGAAAGTGAGATACACATGTAAAAATAAGTCAATCAATCAATAAAAATAACACGAGCATCACAAGGTAGCATGGATCCCACAAGAAAGTGACATCACGTGCACGGGCATATTTGGAGGGGGCTGCTGAGCAGGGCTGGACCCAGGCCACTGCTTGGCTGGCTCCACACCTGCTTCCAATGTCTCTTTTTCCCTCAAAAACCACACAAATCTGGCTTCTGACCTGGATGTGGGACTGAAACTGCCTTTGGCACCCAGCTGGATGACCTACGCCGGGAGATAGACAAAGGGAGTGTGACTCTCTTGATCCTCCTGAACCTCTCAGTGGCATTTGATACCACTGACCATGGGATCCTTCTGGGACATCTCTCCAGGTTGGGACTTGGGGGCACGGTTATACGGTGGCTCCACTCCTACCTGGAGGGTTGTACTCAGAAGGTGGTGGTGAGGGATGCCTATTCCACCCCTTGGCCTTTGGCCTATGGGGTGCCATAGGGATGTATTCTGTCCCTCATGCTGTTCAACATTTACATGAAACCCCTGGGAGAGGTCATCTGTGGGTGTGTGCTGCAGTGCCATCAATATGCTGATGACACCCAGCTCTACCTATCTTTTAAGTCAGCAGACACTAGGGAGGCAGTAGATGCTCTGAACTGGGGCTTGGAGGTTGTTCTGTACTGGATGACAGCAAATAAGCTGAAACTTAATCCAGATAAGACGGTAGTGCTCTGGTTTGGAAGAATTAATCATCCAAGTATTGAGGTAAATCTGGTCTTGGATGGGGTCACACTCCCTCTGAAAGACAAAGTCTGCAGCTTGGGGGCTAGGTGGCCAGATTTGGCTTTTAAAAAGCCAAATTCTGGTTTACGGCCCATTTGACCTACGAGTATACCCCTTAGGTTCTGGCAACTCTGCTTGAGGGTGCTTCTGGACCTGAGATTGTCCTTGGAGGCACAGGTGGTGGAGGCTTGCAGAAGTGCCTTTTAGCAACTACAGCTGCGACCCTACTTGGAGAAGTCAGACCTGACCTCAGTCATTCATGCATTGGTAACATCCAGATTGGGCTACTGCAATGCACTCTACGTGGGGCTGCCCTTGAAGACTGTTCGGAAGCTTCAGCTGGTCCAGAATGCTGCTGTAAAGATGCTCATGGGTGCAAGTCATTTCATGAGTATCACACCCATCCTGTGGCAGCTTTATTGGTTACCGGTCCACTTTCAGGCTAGGTTCAAAGTGCTGGTCTTGACCTTTAAAGCTCTACATGGCTTGGGGCCCGGGTGCTTGTCGGACTGCATTCGCCCATATGAATCTGCCAGGGCCATCGTCTCAGGCCCTGCTCATGGCCCCACCACTAACAGAGATCCGGTTGGCAGGGACTAGAGATGGCCTTTTCCTTGGCTTTGGAATGCCCTCCCTGAAGAGCTTCGCCATGCTCCCTCCCTCAGTGTTTTTCAAAAAACCACTAAAGACTTTTTAAGGAGACTTTTTAATGCTCCATCTTTGGTTATATCTGGTAGGTTCTTTAGTTTTTACTTCTTATAATTTTCAGTTTTTAGCTTTTAAAATAACTTTTAATTTGAACTATTTATTTCAAATAGTGCACTACTGCTCGGGGAGGCTCACAACAATAAGATAGACCCAAGATACAATAAAAGTAATAAAATTAACTAAATTAAACAGACAAAAAACATTGTCAGATTAAAAACCACAGTCATTATTAGGTTCAAATTAAAACTTAAAATTATATAAAGCTAAAGAACCTACCAGTTATAACAAAGAGCATTAAAAAGCCTCCTTAAAAAGGTGTGTTTTACGATGTTTTTTTAAAAACACTCAGGGAGGGAGCATGGTGAAGCTCTTCAGAGAGAGCGTTCCAAAGCTGAGGGGCCACAACCGAGAAGGCCTTGTCTCTACTCTACTAACTTAATACCGATAGTAGTTTTTAACCTGACTTTTAATTTGTTTACTCAGTTTGGTTAATTTTATTACTTTTATTGTATATTATATCTAATTTATTGTTGTGAGTCGCCCTGAGCAGTAGTGTACTGGAGGGGTGGGGTATAAATATTTTAAATAAATAAATAAATAAATAAATAAATAAATAATAAACAGGCAGGATTGGGGCTATGATATGTGGTGGGGGGAAAACATTCCTGCATCAATTCCTCAACTTAAATCATGCCTCCCACCCCATCACCAAACAGAAGCCACTATTAGCTACTGTGGAGGGGAAATGTACTGTTGTACTTGCCCATAATTTTTTCCTCTGAGGCTAATAGCAGCTTCAGAGGGACAAACTGGATCGAGGCACCAGCATGAGGGGGAAGGTTTGCATCCACCTCCCCCTGTGCTGCAGCCCACCCCAGTGGCTGCTTTTTGAGAAAGAAAATGATGGAAATTTTAAAGAAGGCGCTCCCACATTACATCCAGCGGCCCTGAGGTACAGATGGCTGGAAGAACCAAGAAGAACCAGAAAGACAGAAGGACTACTAGAACCCTCAGGACCCTCAGTTCTGCATTCTCAGGCCTCAAGGGTTTCCCTGTGATCCTAGCAACCATCTTTAAACAGGGTTAAGAGAGTGAGCACTCTCTTGACTCCATTTTTCAGGTCGTCTGCCAGCCCTGGCTGCTTCCTCCCCTCACCCCTTTTGAGTCCTTTCTCTGATCGTGAGAAAGGGCTTATTGTTGTCTGTCTCCGACCACAGATGATGTTCTTCTCTAGAGTGTGCTGGAAGTGCTGCTTTCTATGAGTCTATGTGTTAGGCATGTGTAGGTGTCGATTGCAGTGGCCATGATTGCTTATGCTGAAGCCCCTCCTATCTTGTGCGTGCTCAAATGCCAAGTGTGTGCTCCATGAACATGGTGCTGTTTAATGACTTGAAAAGATGGGGAATAGCATTCTCCTTTCTCCCTTGTCCCTGCCCATGGTAGGGAATGGTTTGCACAGTGATTTTGTGTTGATGCCATGTTAAGTACATCATTGTGGAGTCTGAGGATGTGACACACTGTACTGAACTTGGCCCATCTGAGCCCAGCCTGGACAGCAGCTTCATCTTGCCTTGTAAAACTACAGAGCCCATGACAAAAGAGTTAATCTCCATCTTTGCTTCCCTTCCTTTCCCCTCTCTTCCTCTTCTCCCATTTTTGCAGTACGATGGAAAGGCAAGACGAGAGCAGATCCATCACTGTCAGCAGCTTTCAGCAAAATCAGCACTTTTGGGGGGGTTTATTGGGGCCTGGCCCATCAGCAGCTCTTCCAAACTGCAAATGCACTGCAGGCAAATCTCTCCTGAAAAGCATCCTGGCAATCTAGGGAACCAGCTCCCAGGCCCTGAGTACCACTGGCCAGCAGCTTCATGATAAATTACTTCACGGAGCATGCTGCACTTCTGACAAAGGCTATAGGAGAGGCTGACTCCAGTTCCGGAAGTGCTGAGCTCTGGGTCTATTCTTGCAGTTGTATGGCTGTGATGTTAAACAGTCCTTCTCCAAGCCCACCTATGCATCCTCCTCCCCTCCTTCTTCTAGCCCCCTTGGAGTAATGCAAATGAGATGGAAGAGAAACAAGAGAGAGAGAGAGAGAGAGAGAGAGAGAGAGAGAGAGAGAGAGAGAGCAGTTGGATTGACAGGTTAATGAAGCAATTCATAATAGTGATGTATATTATAACCACAGAAGCAGCTTGTAAATACTCAGTTTGCTATATGCACATAAGCACGAACAAACATATATATGAGTGTGCATATTCACCTCTCTGCACATTCAAGCATACTCCTGTATGCTTAAAATGCAGTCATACAATAACACACAAAGATATGTGGGAGAGACAAAAAAAATAAAGCTTCTTGCTTAGCTATAACTGTCAGTTTTGAGGGGCCCTTGACAAAAATTTTAAATTGGCCCTTAAATTAAAGAAAATTAAGTGTGTTGGTTGTTTACTGAAATGTCGAAGAATTATAGCCACATGAAATTCCCCACATGAAATTGTGATGTCACCCAACATTTTTAATTGTTTTTTTAATTGTTAAATTTGTATACTGCCTTTCATTAAAACAATTCCAAGGTGGATTCCCAAGGGCATTAAAACACTCCCAAGGGCATTAAAACAACTCCAAGGTGGGACATTAAATAATGTACATCCTAAGCTCAGGAAATGGTCTGCTGCTATGAACGCTTTGTGAAAGAAAGGACATTGTTGTAAAAGTCTGTGGCATTTAGCATGTGGCATTTACTATCCATTATCAATTGGAATGCAGCCATAACAGAATTTTTGTTTGAGGTGGGGACACAATGGGTGATCTAATTGACTCCCTGTCCTGAAGCACAATATCCAATATCTAAAATATCACTTTCCCAACTGGATACCTATCAGAGGATTCAGAAGAATCCCAGCTTTCCCCTTTCCCTGACAAGCCATGAATGTTCAAGTCCTTTTCACTGAAGAGAGTATCTCGGAAAGGATAACTAATATCTGCTAAAGGCTATGACACTAGAGAGATTTGGATGGGATTTCCAATAGCTGTCTTCATTCTCCACAAGTCAAGGGGCCTGTCCTCTGACCCAGGGGACCCTCTAATTTTTTTCAGCTATGTGCAGAATGAGTTTTGTTCTGGGCAGCAGTATCAAGGCAGTGCGCGCGCACATGCATTCGAAGTGGGCCCTTCCTGATTCAACCTGAGGGGGATCTAAAATTGACTGAGCTGAAGCTTTTGACACAAGTAAAAAAAACACCTCGTGTGCACGTGTATATGCCTCCGAGGGAATACTGCTCCTAGCTCTCCTAATTCTATCTATTTTCCACCACTATGCCATGACTCCTACCTCTTTTCCCTCTGTACTCTGACAATTGCACTGTTTTAGAATTGGGTCTCATTCTCTTCAGCTGACACCTATTTACACTTACCTGGAAGTAAGTTCTTTTAAATCCCAAATATTTTGAAGAGGGTTCAAATGTTTAGCAGAATTTCCCCAAACTGGTTCTGCTTCAGTTCTTCGCAAGCCTGCTGATAAACAGTAAACTATCATAGAGAAGAGTTTGGAGTCTATGCAAAACTAGGATCACATTTTTTTTAATTGATCCAGTTTTAACCCAGGCAGACAGAAAGAGGCTTTCCTGTCAATCTTGCTAGCTCAGCATGGCCACCACCAGCCATGGTCAATTATAGAGATGGGTGAATCCAAATATCCAGGTCAGAGGCACTCTTACCCCTGGACTTCAGGGCCGAAGTCCAGGCCCTCCACACCCCCTGCCCCCCCCAATCCTCTTTAGTCTGTCCTGAGTGGTGTGGTCACTGTGCTGCCGGCCCACACTAAGTGGGGCAGCCGAGTGTGTGACCTGCACCAGCTTTAGAGACAGAGGGGGAAGTGGGAAAAGATATATGTGAGATAGGGCTGTGCATGAACCTGTTTGGAGGCTCTTTTATGGGGGGAGGTCGAAGTTCGAGGCCAGGGGTGTGCCACTAAGGGCGGGGGAGGGTGCACTTACCCCTCCCCCCGCTCCCCTGCTCCCCGCCCCCCGCCAGCTCTAGTTGTCTGTAAAAGCCTTCAGGATGGCAGTGTACCTCCCTGCCACCCCTTCCCCCTCTTTGGCCGGAAGTGGCCAGAAGTACTGGGAGCGTGTGTGCACGTCGCCCCACCCCCTTGAGACAACCCCACCCGGTTCTGTGCACATCCCTAATGTAAGATGGAAATGAGTGTTGAAATGATTCTGCTAATGCATATTTGCATAAACATACCTGTTTTATATTCTTACATTCTTATGAGTTCCGTTGCTGTTTGTGCCCTCAAGAACCCAAGTGTTAAAAATACTGTGCATGTCACAGTGTGTGTGTAGGGGGATGAATCCCACCACTGTGTGTGTAGGGGGATGAACCCCACCACTGCAGGTGGTGGGGTTCCCTCCAAAGGCCTTTAGGTCCAGGCTCCCAAATTACCTAGATGCACCTCTGATCGAGGTAACTAGCACAGTCCCTCTACCTGGAAATAACTCCCCACATCCAGATGGCTGGGCTTCTCAGAGATTCATGCTCTTTGGGAAATGACCACTGATTCATCTTTTCCTCTGCAATTACTTCCTAATGCCTTGTGCTCATTGGCCAACATGTGCCCAAATATCTTTACACACGTTTGAGTCAGGCATGAATCTCTCTTGTGGGTTTACATGGTTTCACAAAGCATTTGTTTGGTATTCCTAGTGGGAATTGGTGTGAACACACATACTGAGATGGCAAAGGTCTTAATTGTTCTAGCTTTCAACTGAACTGAGAAAGAAGGACCTGGCGGATTACTAAGTCAAATTCTCCCCAATTAGCTATTCTTCCCCACCCATTCCAGTCCATAAATGGCTTTTTAAGCATGGTCTTTTAAACACCCAGCTCCCTTCTCAGGTGCCTGAAACTCGTGTTGGAATATGCATGCTGTTAATGCAGGTGACCAGCAGAGCTGTCAAACTTTAATGATTTGATGAAGAAACCCACTTGTGCATGGAGAGGAAGGATTGCTAATTGCGGCAATGAGAGAGAGAGAGAGAGCGGGTGGGGGCACTTTGATTCCTTTTTAACCGATGCATTGCTCTGACTCAGGCTCGAGGTATATTTGGAAATCTGTGTTAGTAATTTAAACCTGATTAATGGCAATCTCACATTGACATTTTACATGGTTTTGTTATGTCTGATGAGTTACTTCGACAAAGCAGCCTGAGCTGTTGAGTAGAGGAACCCTCCTCCGCCAGGATTAACACAGAAAGAATCAGCCTCCAGAGAGGGCTGAAACCCTGATAGTGGCACTGTGGAGTAAAGGGGTTGAGGCGTTCAGAGGTCAGTATTATTTCTTCTTCTTCCTGGCCAGCTTTACTATTAGATGGCTGGAAGTGGCTGCCGAGGACAGCAGTGGAGATGCAGAACTTCTACTGATGGGACTTTCCCCCTTTCCCAGATTTGCCTTGATGCACATGCTCTTGGGTGAAGATGAACAATATGTAGTGTGGTGCCTTAGGATGGCAACAAAGAAACAGGTAGGGGGGAAAGCTCCCAGCTGCAGCAACAAACATCTCTCTCAGAATAAATGTCAGACCACAGCAAAAATGCCATGAATGGTCCCTGCGCTCACCTCTCTTGCCCAACTCATCATCATGCTTCATGATGGCCTAAACAGTTTACTTTAGTTCTGCTTTGGATAAAAAGAGATCATTTACTGAAGGTAAATGGCTTGTAGTTTGGACTTGTAATTTACTGGTAAATGTCAGAATTTACTGGTAAATTTCAGAATTAATAGCCTCTTAAGATTGCAAGAATGACTGGTAGACATTCACCATAACACAAGTTAATTGAACTATATCATACCACATGATAATTAAAAGATGCATGTAAAATATAGCATTTGATTATGAATTAATCTGTTGGCTTTGTCAATTTCGCCAGCATTACTAGCAACACCTTCAATTTATTTTCATTTGAGTTTTCAGATACTTTATTATTTAACATATTTATATACCGCCCAAAGCTCGTATCTCTCTGGGTGGTTTTTTTTAGAATTTCAGCAAGTGTTAGTTTTGTCCCTTCTCACAATGAAGCCCCGGAAATGACATCAGCAGCTTTCAGATCCCCAGACATACCCATTATATTACAGGGCCTACTTTACTTTCCATCACTTGAAACCAAGGGAGGTGAAACCAAGTCTTTCATAAATTCATATTTTCAAATTGTTTCAGTCATGAATGCCAAGTATTGAAAACTCAGACTAGTGATATTCATATTCCAAAGCCAAATTTTTAGTCATGTCACTAATATATAGCCTGAATTCAATAAATTTCAAAATCCTAATTTTCATTTCAAAATTCAAAATGCAGATTTGGAAGTTTAACCCTCTAAAGGTACACTGAAAACAGGTGAGAGTGCTCATTTGAACTAAACATCATACCACAAATGCATCACTGGAGTCAAACATACAAAGCTGCCTTATACTGATATAATCAAACTTGTCCAGGATTCTAACTGGCAGCAACTCTCCAGCAGAGGTCTTTCTAAGTTCTTCTGTAATGACTGTAGTAATTTAGAAATAGGGATGTGCAGAACCACTTTGACTGTGAACCCATCCACCATGAACGGGGCCAGTTCAAGAGGTTCGATCACGAACCACTTCAAGGCAGTTCAAGCTGGTTCATCGATCTGATTGGTCCAGCCAGTGGGTTCAACTGAACTAGTTTGAGGACCTGTAGTTTGATCCAAATTTTGTTTTAATTCAGACCAAATTGCGGCAAACAGTCCATGCACATTCCTATTTAGAAACCCATCTTTATTCAGAACATAGAGGATGGGAATCTACAGGGGATCCTTGGGGCTTGGAGAGCAGAGCTGAGTGAGAGAGAGCTTCACCAGGACCTCTAGGGAAGTTGTATCATGAACCCCTACATTATTACATCTTCTACCTGAGATCCTTTTAATGATTTACGCCAGGAACGGATCCAGGGACTTTCTACATGCAAAGTATGTGCTGCTCTACTCCTGGGTTAATAATAAAAACTCTTGATTTTTTTACATTTTAAAAGCCCTTAGATGCTATCAAAACATGCCTTTCCAACTTCCAATGGAGAAATGCAAAGCCAGTACACTTTCAGAAATAACACAAAAACCTCACTCCCATGCAATCCATATCATACACCCCTAGAAAGAAAGCTAGGACAAAATGGGGTCACAGACAAAATATGTGAGCATGTCTGCCCTTATTATAAAGAGTCCCACAGCTGCGAACTGCCTAATGCCAACAAAATAAACCAGATGGAGTACATCAGTGGATCTAGTCCAAGTTGTGAAGGATAGCACAGAATGTCCTCCTACCATAATAGATTATTTGAAGACGGAGCCAGTGCAAAGTGGGAACAAAACACTCCAAGGTACAGCAAAGTGGCCCCCACACACAATAGCAAGTGGTGCAAGGAAGGCAGCCGCTATTCCAGTAAAGAGTAGGCCTACTCAGTATCACAATGTTGAGAACTTTGTGTAAACTACCCTAAGCCATTTTTGGAAGGGCGATATAGAAATCGACTCAACGACAACAGCAGCAACAACAATTTCTTGTGTATTTGGAAGATTTGTAGAAAATGGAGCAGAGCAGGGGCGTAACTATAATAGGGCAAGTGGAGACAGTTGTCTGGGGGCCCACTGCCTTGGGGGGGCCTCCCAGAGGCAAGTCACATGACTGACTCCCCCAGCCGCACACCCGCCTGGGCTTCCTTCAGTTGTATTCATCCTCCGAAATGGATGTGAGTGTTAAGACCTGGAGCTACCAGAACACCATGTCTTTCTCTAGTACCATTAAATGACTTGCATCATCCACAATTTACTATCTATCTATCTATCTATCTATCTATCTATCTATCTATCACTATGCTTTTTGTTACCCCTATTCAGCCTCATTTAAGATTTCTTTACTTCATGAGCTGAGCTTCAGTGATGGGGGGGGCCATTTTAAAATCTTGTCTCTGGGCCTACTCCAACCTTGCTACGCCCCTGGAGCAGAGGATGAAAAATACTTTCTATAGCTGGCTGTCTACCAGATTTCTGAGAGATGGAACTCATCATTGGAGTACAAGGCTGGACTACAATTACACAAAGGCATCAGTCAAACTGTTTTTGCGAGCGCCTTTGTGTGGCAAGGGAGTCTGTCTTGCTTCATTTGCTGGACTTCCTGAAATATCCTGCCACTTAGAATATGGCGGCTCATCTTCTTGTCTCCTGACAAGAAAGTGATGACCTCGTTCCCAGCATCAGTGCCAAAGGAAGGTTTCCTGCCTGCCAGGATTCGGGCCTCTATGCCCCTAATTAGGGATCAGCATAGTTTATGTGTGCTTCAATTATAAAAAGCATTCACCTTACAAAGAATAGTTCTACTTGCAGCACAACCAACCTAACAGTATCACTACTTCTTGAGAAGGAATACTATCCAGTGCCCTAATACGATCTGGGTCCAAGTATGGGGCAGAGGAATGAAACACTTTACCCAGGCTCAGGGGTCCAGGGGATACAACCTATGTGTCAAGCCTTGAGTCTAAATAGGAGAGCATGTTTGAGAAGCTTGTGCAAATTTACTTCCCTGGATTTGTGTATCTAATATTTGTTGCCCAGATTTTGCAACATCTTATGAGATTTGTTGGAGCCAATCAGAAGCAGAACAGAACCACCAACATTCTGAACCATAGCCATCTTGTTAATCAAGTGGGTAAGGCAGCCACTTCAAGTGGAGGATTGATTAGCAAAGATAACGGATCGCTTGCTGGACACCTTCCATTTAGGTGGCCAGCCACTACCCCCATTTTCCTCCTCCTCCTCTCCCATCTCTAGCTTTTCAAAACTCAAGAGAAGGGAGTGGAAGATGAAGCATGGAGAGGGAGAGGAGCTCTAGCCCAGTGAGTGTTAATTCAAACACTGTCATATTCTGAATATTTTTAATTCTCATTCTTGCACTTTGAATTTAGTATTTAATTAAGAAAAAAAGTTATTTTAACTAGCATTTAGGTTCTGTCTTCAACCTTTTGCATACAGTACTCTCTTTCTTTACACACACACACCCTCTGAAGTTCATTCTCCAGATTTGGAATTAATACAAAAACCAAAACATATATTTCAAATGTTTAAATCCAGTTTTCAGAATTCACATATTGGGACCCAGATTTTATATGCAATTTTGAAACTGGCTTAGAATGATTTCCCCAAATCTGTTTCAGCCCTAGTAATAGCATCATCTCGAGGGATTAGCATTTGATTTCACTGTGCAGTGGATAGAAAATTTACATACAATATAATGGGTGGGTTCTAATGATCGCCTTAAAGTACTTAAAATAGGAAGGAGAGGAACCGATGAGTGTGTGGTCCAAATCTGCCTAAATCCAGTTACCAGGATTCTCCGCCCAACACGTTACCACCGGCATCTGTCCCCAAGGAAGAAAATAGGTTGTCACATTGGATCACCTTCTCAGTAGGTATAAACTATCTTTCATTTTACATTGCATTTATTCATTTGACCCACTCTGGATCTAGAGCTATGCTGATTCTGGAAGCCAAAACTATATTTAAGGCAGGCACGTTAATCGCAAAGCCAGCCTTCCTCTGCAGTTGCTTGTTAAGTAAGACTGGGTGCTGGTGCTGGGAGTAATCATTGAAGAATACAGTGCAAATGAAACAATGCCCTGTATTGGGTCAACAGCATGTTCTGTATCAGGCAGAAGGGAACAAGTGAAAATGAAAAATAGATGTTGATTTATGCCTAGTCTGGTGGTAACCTGGCTGCATTTGCTGATCTTGAGAACAAGGTTATCTGAGACAAAGTGAAAAGAAAACTAAGTCAAAATACAGGAATCAAAAAGGAATGCTAGGGAAGTTTGCTAGGAATAAGATATACTAAACACAGAGCAATTTAAGTCCATTGAAGGAATGTCTGCATTTGGCCATTATTATCCAATGGTCAAAAACCCTACTGGTTTAAGACCAAAGTTAACTCATTTTCACTCAAGCTCCATAAAAGTCAGAAATTGGAATCTAAGGCTGATGTCTTAACAGATGTGCCATGTGCTCAGTAATGATGTTGTGCAATGTCACAAATTCTGCGCCCACATTTTTCTTTGAAGCCCACCTCACAATGGGAAGGATGGAATACCTGGCACCAGCAAAGATGCCTCATGGTGTCCATGTGGGTGCATCAAGGGCAAGTTGTAAGTGAGCACAGTTTGTGACATTGCACATCATTACTGATCATGTGGCATACCTGTTAAGGCATCGGCTGTAGGCCCCAGGTTCCCAGCTTTGTGGAGCTTGAACCAAAATATTTTTTTAGGCACATATGCTTGTGTTTGGGTTGTATATATGGAGTGTGCATGTGTGTCTTTTTGTGTGCATACATGTACATATGCATGTGTTAATGTGCATATGGGTACATATGTTTCTGTGTTTTCATGTGTGTGTGTGTTTGCATCTGTGTGCATGTGCAATCTATCCTCACTCCTGCACCAATCTGTCTCTTATTCCTACCTGATCGGCCCCTCCCTGGTCTTCCTACATCCTGCCCTTCTCCAGTCTCCCTGGTCCCATGCTTATCTGCCCACCTCTTGATCATCGGCCCACCCACACTGATCTCCACTACCCCACATCTGCCACTCTGCCCTGTGCAATCTTCCCCACTGACTATCACCCCCACATCGCCTTCCCTTTACCTGGTGCTGGTGGCCGTCGCCCTGCTTCCTCCTGAACTCTGCCTTTTGAAAAGTGTGGCACAGTCACCATAGAGGCAGCAGGTAAAGGCGACCCACAAATGGGGCAGCTGGTGATGTGGACAGCCAGGTGGCAGGCCTGCAAATGCAGCTAACCTGCGCCCTGCACCAATCTGCAGGCTGAGGAGCCACCTCTCACCTTTTTAGCAGGCCAGCCCTGTGTAGATAGATGGATTTACACACATGTCCTACAGGATCAGCCTTGCTCAGCCATTACCAGGGACTGCTCTCCCATACTCTCCCCGCCCCCACCCTCAGTAGGAAGAACAGAATAGAGGAAGATAAAACTGGGCAAAGTCCCAGAATGCCAATACTGGTGGAGCCTTGTCCCATGTTTCCATTAACATTTAGCAAAGGAGCTGGATTCAAACTGAAGCTCTAGATCTGGAAACGTTTCACAGCCTCCCATTCCCAGCTCTCCTCTTACATCCTTGAGATAGCCGTCTTGGCTTGGTTAGAGACACATGGCACAGTCACCACCATGTCCTGAGAGCGCCAGAAAAAGTTAATGTGGAGTTCTGGTCTCCTCCCAGGATGCATTTGGGCTGCTGCCCATAATGATATGTATAATTGCAAAGGCCTGCCAAAAATAGCAGGCTGGATTTAATTGAGTCAACACACTGCTATTAATAATAAAATGGCAGAGACTTTGCTATTAATCACTCATGTTGGCTTTATTGCAGGCAGTGTCGGGTACCAAACAAGACCTTTAAAAATGGTACACTGAAAACTTACTAGGGGGAACAATATACACCTGCTAACAAAAATAACAGCTAGAAAACAAATAGGGAAGAATGCCGTCCAAAAAAAAAGCTCCCTTCTAGAGGCCCAGAAGAATGAAAAGGCCTGCTTATGCCCCACATTTTTTCTTTGAAAGGAACCCGACTAGGTTAAAAGGACACATGTAGGAAAAGGTAAAGCTTGATCAACAGCTGAACTTGAGGTAGAAATACTGTAATCCAAAGTGCATACTAGTTGAAAAAAGGATATTCAGGAATTCATGAACACACCAGGGGGACTGAAAAGTAAGGCATCCAGCAGGGAAACCAGGGCAACTTCAATGATATCCCTGATACTTAAAGTGACACTTTTCATGCTAAACTTTTCATGCTAAACCCATTTTGAACTGTCGAAATGACTATATGTGCAGAGGGCTTCCATTTTCTACCTTGAATCACCAAACAAAAATTGTCTGCCTAGAAAACACAAAAGCAGTTATTGCAGTAGAATTTGCAGTTGACTACCACACACAATTCAAAACCCTATTCAAATATTATGTTGTATTTGCATACAAGTGGCTGTACACATATACGAGTGTTTGTATGAATGACTGTACATGCATTCATTTTAAAAGTTAACTTGATTACAGGTCCTTTCAAATGCAGGATACCAGCATGAATAGTACTACTGTATGTGCATTGACTATAATGTGTGAATGGGACTTCTCTCTCTGTAGGATTGTTATTATTTGTAAGTTATGCAGACCTTCTATTCAACAAAATGTTTTTAAATTCTGTGATGCAGTCAGGATGTGAGCTGCACAAGTGTCATGTGACTCAGCTGATCAGCTGATATACAGCAATTTCACGTGATCCTAGCAGCTGACCTAAAGAAACATGAAATAAGCTGGCTTTAGGAACTTTTTTGATAGTAATACACTTTTTCCAGCATGGTTTTTCCTTTTCATATAACCATTAAGTATAGCAGGGGGTAAAAAAATCCCTGCTACACATAAAGTTGTGCAGCCCTCAGAAACATTAGGAAGGGGATTGAAAATAAAACAGCTAATATTATAATGCCCTTATACAAAATGATGGTGCAGCCACCCTTGGAGTACTGCATATGATTCTGGCCACCACATCTAAAGAAGGACATTGTAGAAATGGAAAAGGTGCAACCAAGATGATCAGGGGCCTAGAGCACCGTTCTTATGAGCTGCTTATGAGGTACAACATCTGGGGCTTTTTAGATTAGAAAAAAGATGACTGCGGGGAGACATGATAGAGGTCTATAAAATCACGCATGGTGTAGAGAAAGTGGCTAGAGAGAAATTTTTCTCCTTCTCGCATAACACTAGAACCAGGGGTCAATCTATGAAAACGAATGCCAGGAAATTAAGGACCAACAAAAGGAAGTACTTTTTCACACAACACATAATCAACCTCTCTGCCACAAGATGTGGTGACAGGCAACAACCTGGATGGCTTTAAGAGGCATTCATGGAGGAGAGGTCTGTCAATGGCTACTAGTCTGAGGGCTATAGGCCACCTCCAGCCTCAGAGGCAGGATGCCTCTGAATACCAGTTGCAGGGGAGTAACAGCAGGAGAGAGGGCATGCCCTCAATTTAAATTTTCTCAATTGATTAACTGTGCTGATTATTGATCAACTAAATCTTTAGTCAGTGCAGAGCCCTAAAGGTTTCATATGCTAATTGAGCCCTGCTAACTGAGCAGAGGCACCTGTTTTAAAGTGGTGATTCTCTTTTAACAGGGGGAGAGCAACTGGCCCTATCCAGCCCCAGCACAGCATTCCTCCGGTGGTTGTTGCTGGTGTCTATCTTATGTTTCTTTTTTAGATTGTGAGATGGAGCCATTTGTGGACAGGGAGCCATTTGATTGATTGATTGATTGATTGATTGATTGATTGATATCTAAGTAAACCACTTTGGGAACTTTTGTTGAAAAGTGGTATATAAATATTAGTGCTATCTAAGAGCAATCCTGTGCACGTTTACTCAGAAGTAAGTCCCATTGTGTTCAATTTCTTCATGGCTATATAAAATGTTAAGAATTACTAATAAATGTTAGCATCTCCTGAATTTCAGACATTTACCAGTTCCATCAAAAGCTCAGAGAAGTAACTTGAAAGCACTGTGTCAACAATTTACTCACCTCTTAAGTCATCCCCTCAGGTCGCACAAGGTGGTTAGGCCTCAAGTCTAGCACAATAGGAAACACAATATCCTTTTTGCAGCATGCCTCGTCCCTGACTGAAACCATCAGATTGCTGATGCCCTCTCTTGTTTCCATGTGGTATGATTTGGGACGTGTGCACTAGAAGTGAGGGCTGAACCAGGGACCACAGAGCCTCAGAAGCCCACAAGCCATAAAGGCAGCCCTGGCACTCAAGCAGGGTGGAGTGGTTCATTTTCTGAGTTCCCAGCATTTTGCGTCAAGGAGGGTTTGCTGACAACTTGAGTGTTGACTGTTGAGCACTTAATGCAGCTACCGTAGGTATAGCCTTGAGGGCTGAGGCCTGGCCAGGGGCTCCACAACCAGGCATCTGGCAGTCCTTGCTTCCTATTCAAAATCCCAAGGATTTCACTCTAGGATCTGCAAAATGTTGGAAGGGGAGTCCCAGGAAGCTCCTCACTACCCTGACAGGAGACACCCTATCTCCCTAAGATATAGGGTTGCCAAGTAGGGATTCTTATAGAGGACATGCTGGGGGGACCCAATGACTTTTGGGGGACCCAATCTGAATCTGAATCCAATCTGAATCTGGGGGATCCAATGACTTTTTTGCATGTATTGTGGTGTCCAAAGTTCTGGGGAGTAGCTGGAACATTTTGTTCACTCAGAACACTTTGCTCTCGTGAGCAGCTTCTCCTCCTCTTTCTTCCCCTTCATACTGACCATCCATCTAATGGGGAAGCCAGAGTGGAGGTTCTGCTGGGCCCAGCAGGTGCGGCTTTCCTTCATGTGGTGGCGGTGGTAGTTGCAGTGAGACGTTAGCAGTTAGCTAACTAACTGTACTCAGTGAGCACCTACCCCTGATAACGGAGTAAAAAGGCACCTTTTAAAATAGTGAATCTCCTCTTTCTCATGGGGAGAGCCACTGTTGGGTGGGGCCCTGGCTGTTTGCTCTGCTCCACCCCCTACAGGTGACTGCTCTAGGAGAACAGGCTATGCTGGGGCATGGGCCTCTTGACGTGAACCGAAGGGCAAAAGCACAAGGACTCTCATCCTTTCAATTCGCAGCCTTGAGGTGGAGTAGACTGGGGCCTCGGCAGCGGAAAGAGAAAATGGAACTTCCCTTGCTTTCAACAGAGTTAGCAAGTGCACAATAGAGCTCTTCTGCATGACTGAGGAAGATGTGGGCCTGAAACAGAGAAGCTAGGGGTAGTTGGGCTGGGGAGATGTGTCTGGGAGAACAGAAGAGTGGGGATGGTCTGGGGGTGGTGATCTCAGGGGTAGTGGGCAGCAGGAGATATGGTGGTGGGAACTGGTTAGGATATTACAGGGGGAGACGGTCCAGGCAACTGAGGCCTGTTCCTTTTTCCAGCTCTTCTCTCAACTCTGCAGCCCCAGGGACCTCTAGGATTAGGGTGCTTCTGTTGAAAGCCAGGTCAGTAAATGCTAAAACATCTCTAATCCATTATTTGATTGCGGATGAGCATGCTGACCTGATATGTGTGATGGAGACCGGGTTGGATGAGCTGGGTGGGCTTAGTCTCTCTCAGGTTTTCTGATTCTGCAGCAGCCCTGTCTTGAAGGTTGGGATTTGGGAAGGATGTGTTGTGGTCATCTATCACGAGACCTATCCCCTTTCCAGGTGCCCAGTAAGGCAATCTCTGAATTTCTAGTTTTTTATCTTGAGGGTGGGCCTCTGAGATAGGCTGGGAATTCTGATGGTGTACCGACTACCCCACTCAGTCTCCCTACCTGAGCTGGTGGGGGTGGTCTCGGAGGTGGCATTGGGTTCCCCCAAGCTTATTGTCTCGGGAGACTACAACATCCATGCTGAGGCCCCCCTTGTAGGAGTGACTCAAGATTTCATGGCAACCATGAGCCTATCTCAATTGGTTATCGGGCCTACTCACATGGCAGTCCATACTCTGGATCTAGATTTTGCTGACCAGGGAATAAATGATCTGGAGGTGGGGGAGTTTGAGATAATTCCCTTGTCATGGACAGATCATCATCTGGTGGCATTTAGTTTGACTGCTCTGTCTACCCTCTGCAGTGGCGGTGGACCAAGTAGAATGGTCCATCGCTGGAGGCTTATGGATCTGCTCAGTTACCAGACAGTTTCCAGTGTCCAGAGTTGGCAACTCTGTCAGGGCCCTGGTGAATCTCTGGAACATGAAGACAGCCTGGGCTATTGACATGGTTGCTCCTAAATACCCTCTCCAGCTTGGTGGAGCTTGTTCTGCTCTTTGGCTTTCCTCAGAGCTTAGGGCAATGAAACAACTTGGACAACAGCTGGAACAACACTGGAGGAAGAGTCGTGATGAATCCAATCAAACACAGGCTAAAGCTCATTATAGGGACTACTTCATGGCAATGGGGGTGGCGAAGAAACGTTTTTCTCTTGGCCTCCATTGCATCTGCTCAGTGCGGAATAGTGGAGCTGTTCTGAGTAGCAAAGATATTGCTACACAGAGAGAGAGAGAGACAGACACACAGAGAGACACCAGGTAACGAGGGAGGAACAATCTGCATCCTGTTGTGGTCGGTTTGCATGTCACTTTGCAGATAAAGGTCACTTGCATCCATGCTGATTTGGACTCCAGGATTTTAGCAGTTCCAAAAGACATGCCTTGGGTACCTTCTGGTCCTAATGTGTTGGATTCTTTTCAGTTAGTGCAGCCTGAGGATGTGGAAAAGATCCTGAGCAATGTGTGGGCAACATCATGTGCTCTTCATCCTTGCCCTTCGTGGCTAATAAAATCTGCCAGGGAGGGAACAGGCAGATGTTTGGAGGCAAGATACCACCATGCCTCAAGGAGGCGATGGTAAGACCATTATTTTAAAAGCCCACCCTTGATCCCTGATTCCTCCAACCTGGATTATAGACCAGTTTCTAAGCTTCTCTTTTGGGGCAAGGTGACAGAGTGGGTGATTGTGTCCCAACTGCAGAGGGTCTTGAATGGTACGGATTAGCTAGAACCCTTTCAATCTGGCTTTTGTCCTGGATATGGGACTGAAACTGCCTTGGTCGCTCTAGTGGATGACTTATGCTGGGAGTTTGATGGGGCATGCATCCCTGTTGGTTCTGCTGGACCTCTCAGCGGCGTTTGATACCATTGACCATGGTATCCTTCTGGACCGCCTCTTGAGTATAGGGATTAGAAGTACTGCTTTGGAGTGGCTTTGGTCCTTTCTCGGCAGGAGGGTCCAGAAGGTGGTGCTGGGGGACTACTGCTCAGCTCCTTGGCCATTGGTCTGTGGGGTCCTGCAGGGTTCAGTTTTGTCTCCCATGCTGTTTAACATCTACATGAAACCGCTGGGAGTGGTCATCCAGGGACTTGGACTGAGTTGTCAGCAATATGCTGATGACACTCAGCTCTATCTCTTCTTATCACCTGATCCTAGAGGGGCAGTGGATGTCCTGAATAGGGGGCTGGAGGCCTTGATGGATGTGGGCTAATAAACTGGGACTGAATCCAGGCAAGATGGAGGTGCTGTTGGTTAGTAGGAGAGCCAATTGGGATGAGGGTATTTGACCAGTTCTGAATGGGGTTGAACTCCCCTTGAAGGAGCAAGTATGCAGCTTGGGGGTATTACTGGTTTTGGAAGCTCAGGTGGAGGTGGTGCCTTTTGGAAGCTGTGCCTTTGCACAGCTTCGGCTAGTGTGCTAGCTGCAACCCTTTCTTGAGAAGACATATCTGGCCACAGTTACCCACACCTTAGTCACGTCACGGTTGGATTACTGTAGTGTGCTCTACGTGGGGCTGCCCTTGAAGAATATTCAAAAATTGCAGCTAGTGCAAAATGTGGCAGGATATTATCCAGAGCTGCCCACTGGGATCACATTTCACCCATTTTGAAAGAGCTACATTGGCTTCCAATTTGTTTCCAGGTCCAATTCAAGGGGCTGGTTTTGAACTTTAAAGCCCTTAACAGTTTGGGCCCTGGATATTTGAAGGACCACCTGGTCCCAAGGGTTTCTGCCCACTTGACAAGGCTATCAAAGGGGACTCTGCTCAATGTGCCAACAATGAGGGAGTCTTGGTTGTCATGCATGCTGGACAGAGCCTTCTCAGTTATTGCCCTCAGATTTGGAATGCTCTCCCAGTGGGCCTCTGCTCCTCTGTGTCCATCACACTTTTTAGAAAGCAAGTGAAATATTGCTTTTACCCAGGCTTTTATACGAGTGTTGTTTTTGTTGTTGCTGCTCTGTATTGCTCCTCATTGTGTACATTTTAAAAAAACTTTTAATTAGATTTGTATTTATATTCCAATTTAATATTTTTATTGTGTAACTGTTTTAAAGTGTTGTATTGTTTTAAATGTTTTGTAAATCGCCTTGGGATTGTTTTAATGAAAGGCAGTATTCTAAATCTATAAACAAACGAACAAACAAACAAACTTGCCCTATCCAACCCCAACACAGCATTCTTTCAGTGGCTGATGCTGGTGTTACTTTGCATTTCATTTTAGATTGTGAGCCCTTTGGGGACAGGTGAGCATCTTATTATTTATTTTTATTTGAAAACCACTGTGAAACCTTCCGTTGAAAAGCCATATATAAATGTTTGTAGTCATAGAAAACAGCAAGTGAGTGGGAGAGACTGGTTCGACAGCTAGCTGGCTGCCCTGCCCCGAGTCAAGAGGTGAAGTTCCTGGCCTGGCTGGGGAAAGCAGGCTGGGTGACCCATGGGGGAGGAGGAGAGAAGACTGTCCTCTTATATAGTAAACCTAACCAGGAGATGAATTTATAGTTAAGAAGCATGGGCCTTGAGAACTCAACACCTAGACAGCCGACTGAGCAGACATATATCTCACCTGGTCATCAGCTTCACAGTGATGAGCTCAAGGTATCCAGTTTTTATCAAAATATGCATTTAGAATATCAATAAACATATGCAAACTTTATGCAAGGTGGAGACTTTTTTGAGTCTTTTTGTGTGTGAAAAGTGTCCTCTATTTCCACTTTTTTTGGTGATGTATATTGACTTTTTTCACCTCCTGGACCTTGCAACCCTAGATATAATTCAGGGTTAGGGCACTAGATTTCAGTTTCAAACATTTAATGGTTGTTTATTCAACAGGCAGGGAATGGAGAATTTACTTGCAGTGACAGCATTGTGTTCTAGACATTCCACTGGGCTGGCATCTCCAGTACTGGATTTTGGCTTGGCATCAGCTTGACTGACAGAATCAACAGCTAGTATGAGAGTCACAGAGGCTGTTCACACAACTGGAAACTGGGTAGGACACTGAGTGCACTACAAAGTTTTGGTGGTGTGGGAGCAAACAACTAGGTGGGAGGAGGAAGAAGTGATTCTGTAGGAGACAGGAGCTGGGTAGGACAGCTTTAATACCCAGCTTTAATACCCAGCTTTTGAACAAGGTAGGAGAAAAAGATGTCCTACCCAGTTCCTGTCTCCCACACCAACACTTCTCCCTCCTCCTACCTAGTTGTTTGCTCCCACGCAACCAAAATTGGGAGCACGTATATCTCCCAAACCTGGGTAGGAAACTAGTCCTACCCAGTTTTCCGTTGTATGAACAGCTTCACAGTATACGTTGGAACCAGCTGCTCCCAATCTTTCATTGCTGGCTGTGTGGTGGCCCCCTGCCTCAAGTTATCCTGATTCATTTAGGTGAAAATGACTTGAGATTAGGAAGGAACAAGACTATTTGAATTCAGGCACAGAAGGATCTGGCAGTAATCAGGGCCAGGATTTCTAGAGTGCAGATTGTTTGGTCCAACATGTTGCAGTATGGAAGTTCAGTAGTCTAAAGCAAATGGATGGAACCAGGCATAAGGTGATCAGGTACTTGAAGTTTGACTGGGAGGTCAATCAAGCACTCCTTGTCACACCTCTACTGGAATGATTGAATACACTTTGCAGACTAGGGGTGTAACATCTTCCTGGGAGATCTGCCTCTCCCATTTTTATTTTTGAACTTTATACAGTTTTACCAACATGCAGGAGCAGCTGTGTGCATCAGTAAAGCACTGCACAGAAAGAATCTTGATGTAGTCATTACACTATCTCATCAAGATGGCTTCTTTGTTTTTGCACATATGCAGGGGAAAGATGCAAATGAATTGCAAGCTACAATAAAGTACACATGCCAATTCCAGAAATGATTTAGAAATACGCATAGTTTTCCTAAATCCTGTAGTACTATAGTTCTACTAGGAGGACTACAACTAGTTTGTCTGAAATTTGGGAGAAGTGGAACACAAGGCAGAGTAAACCAGAGGAACAATCAAGGAATGGCACAGGAGAAACCCTCTGATCCTACAATGAGGTCTGAGAGAATATCTCAATATAATGGGGAGCATTTTACACTGGTGATATCCACTCTCGTTTCTTACCAGAGGATCTACTCTCAGAAGAACACCTCAGACATTGAAAACAATAAAACTCAGTACCCCATGGGCCTGTCGTTTGGGGGGTGGTTGTCACCCTATGTGCACTACACCACAACCCACTCTGGGCCACCGTTAATTAATAATAATCTTTATTTGTTAGCCGCCCCATAACAAATTGTTCTCTGGGTGGCTTACAACACAGCATTAAAACATGAGATAAAAACATACAACAGATTAAATCACAACAGACCAAAAAAGTGGGGTGGGGGGACAAACTACAAACTACAATACAAAACCATTTAAAAGACATATTTTAAACAATCAGTTAAAATCAGATCAAAATTTAAAAGGCCTGAGTGAACAAAAGGTTCTTCACCTGGTGTCTAAAAGAACAAAGTGATGAAATCAGGTGAACCTAACTAAGGAGACTATTCCATAATGGGCTGCAACCACCGAAAAGGCCACCCACCTCACCTCATTTGGCAGGGGCATCTGGAGGAGAACCTCCGAAAAAGATCTTAAGGTCCGGGTTGGGACATATGAGGCAAGGCTCTTCTAGGATACAGATGGCAACTACAGGGCTGGGAACTTGTTCACATAAAATGGAAGCTGAATCCGTTATGTCACAAGTCCTGACCACATCCTAGAATCCCAAGACCAGCCTGGGAGATAGGATTCCTTCAATGGGATGCCGAGCAGTGCAGGCCCCTACTGTACCTTTCCTTCTGCAGTCTTAGCCATGCTGCATGGTTTCCTCCCTGCTGACAGCTCCTTCCCATCACCCCATGCAACCTGTTCCTGCAGCCCCATGGTAGTACCCATCTTTTCTCTCACTCACCTGAATGACCTTCCTAGTGTCAGCTTCATGTTCTCTGTCAGCTTCCTGAGCTCTGGTGTCAGCTTCTCGGCTCTTTCAGAGCTGCTCTCTGTAGAATCCAAGGGAAACAGTTGTGGTATGCAAGGAGAAAGCAGTGGGGTGGAATCAGGAATATTAATAGTTTAATGAAATAGTATGTACCATGAGAAGCAAGTACAGACTGCTTTTCAGTTCTCTTGCTGCTGGCTGCTTGTTAGCCCCGCCTCTACTCCAGGACTAGAATACCAGTAACCAAAACCCCATTCAAAAGTTGGCCTGGATCAAGGAATGGGTTAATAAAACACACCACACTCTCCCAGCCATCACCAGGGCCTTTTATGCACAGCAGGTTTTACGGCGAGTTTATGGGGAGGCTTTACTGCGAACCTGAAGTTGTCCAAAAAACCCGACACAAATAGTGGGGTTTTTTAACTCCAGATATAAATCGGGTTACACGCGAATGCACAGTGAAAAGCCCAAATTGTATGTGAACTACTCTCTGATAACTTGCAGGGACTTCAGGGTAAATTTGGCTGATATGTGAACACCACCACCACCACCCCCCATTCTGGAGGAGATGCAAGTTAAGGGCTTCAAAAGCCCCATGTGAAAAGTTTCTAGGGCAGGAGTAGTGGGGAAACCTGCAAGGGGTTGCACAGGTCTGTCCCTCTCTGCCTCCAAGAACCCTGAAGACTTGTGAATGTCTTTTCTCAAGTGGCCTGGAAGAGGCTTCCGCAGCATCTTTACTCAGAATAAAGAAAGTATTTCTGATGTAGGGATTGAGAGCAGTCACCAAGCAGAGTCAAAACAACCACAACAGCAAAGCTGGGTGCACAGCAAGTCAGCAGGAATACTTCAGAAGCCTTAATAAGGTGGGGATAGAATGCAAGTGTGTATGGAAGAAAAGGGGGGAAACCCTATATGGGAACTCTGATGGAAATAACCTGTTTCCTCTTAGTCTTTTCCCATTCCCGTAAATTTCCATGTAAAAGGAATACATTTTCTGTGCAAGCAAGCAAGTAATCTACATGCAGCAAAACCTTCTGAAACTACATAGCTGAACAGAATAAATCATTTAATGGGATAAAAGGCCCCTTTTTGCCACTGTCTTTCCAACAGTTCTTGAATGTTAGAACAAATATTTATCCCTCTTTTTAAGGAGAAAAGAAAACAGCCCTCGCCCATGGACAGGGGTGTGTGTGTGTGTGTGTGTGTGTGTGTGTGTGTATGTATGTGTTTTAAGTCCATTGCTTTAAGTCCACAGCTCTGGTTTTTCCTTTTTCTATTTAAGCAGGATGCCTGAACCTCAGGAGAAATTCACTCCATTGTTAGAAATAGCCAAAATTGGCTTGCAACTAGTAAAGATGCCAAGATTTTGCACCTTGCTCTGTGACCTAAAGCAAAAATGACATGAACATTGACAAATTTGACAAGGAAATTTGTGCAAAAAACAACTTCTATTTGGCTAGCCAAGCAGCAAATATGTCGGATGATATGCTTTATTAAGCAATCCATTTTTCAGCAATAGCTGAGCCATCTGCAAAGGTTAGCGTGCATCAGGCTTTCCACAGAATTTCATCTGCGTCTGCAGCTAGGTGCGACACACAACCACATTTTTCATGTACATACAATTTTGGATGCAAATCGAATACTTGATGAAAGAGGTGACCTTCCAGATTGACTTCACCATATAGTAAAGTCACAAGAAGAGAAGGAGCCAAAAGAGAAAAGCAATCCACACAATCTCTACTAAGGGGAAGATGGCATGAATCTTTGGGGTGGGGGAAATGGCGGAGGCTCAGATACAAAAGAAGAAAAAACTTAAAAGAGATTCTGTAAGGAATGTGCCAGAAAAGAATAATCCAGCAATTTATTCAGAGGAAAAAGAAAAGCCATCGCCTCTCTCCAGGTTTATGATTATTGCTGCCTGTCATAAAATAAACAGAACACCGAGTAAGCTTTTGGTTTGAGGGCTGGATTGTGTGGGTAGATAATGGTGTGTGTTGCAGAAGTGGTGTACTGAAATGGGATGGATCTGAATTCGGACATTCAAATGTCAAAATCTGAAAAACAAAATCCAATTTTTCAGTATTTTATTTCAAATTTTTATATTAAATAAGTGCACTTTTTATATCTGCTCTATGGTGTGTAGGTACTTCGATTTTGGTGACTAGATTTCTGGAAAAGAATCATTCTTGTCAACTAGATTTAGGATGCACTTCACATTTAGATTTTAGTTCTCATTCAACAAACTGACTTTGGACTCAGTACACCAGGAAGTATGAGCTTCGCTGAAATAAATGGAAGCTACATTTGTTTTTGCTCAAATTGGTTTCTAAAACTAAATTTCAGCATATTCTGAGTTTCAGTTTCCCTCAAAAATTGTAATTCATTTCCAGAGTTAACCAACAAGACACAATATAGCATCTGAACATTGTAGGTTGTGCAGTGAAATATGAAAGTACTGCAGAATTGCCCTTCTGAAGTAACAAACACAGGCTTCAGAGTTACACAGACCTGTTCATTAGGCAGGACAGAAATAGATAGAATCATTTCCGCTCTGACCTCTCTATACTTCCCAAAGAACATGTACATGTATACTTTCTAAATATATGGTTTCAAATCAATCCTACTGAAGAGTGAACTTACTCAAGTTTCTTGACCAAAATGCCACTATGAAGGTTTGCAGATCTGCGGATCATAACACTGCCTTTCAGGTATCTGATATTTCCTCTTCTCCCTCTTCTTCTTCTACGATAGCTAGATAGATAACAAATACTTACGTTTTGTGATCAGTTTTGACCATCTATCTGAAATAACTAAAAATCTCTTCACTAGTCAAGGGTGCTTCATATGATATGTTTGTACAAGAGTTCAGATATCTAAGCATAGAATACGTGCTCTGCATTCTTTGTGAACAGTGCATTCATTGACTTGCCTTGTCAAAATACATGGAAACTGAGGCCCAGTTCCTTTCCATTCATCACTTCAGTGTATTTTGTGCACTCTAACTGGTAAAAGAAGCTCTGCTCTATGGTCCATCTGCCAACAAAGATGCAGTGGGTGAACTGCAAGGACAGTTGTGGCACCAAAACTTTGGAGCTCTCCCCCCCAGGGAAGCTGGCCTGGCCCTATCCCTGAGCTCATTCTGCCACCCAGTTGAAACCTGGCTGTTTACAGCCTTTCGCGATTACCTGTCTGGGTTTTTCTTCTTTACTGTTTTGCCATGGCTCCTTAGTTTTCAGTTTGGTTTTTCTCTCCAACTATTGGGGTCCTTCCCACAACTGCTGTATTGTATCTTACATGTTGCTGTATTATTATCTTTATCCTATGCTGCTTTTTATATGTTGCTCCTTTGACTTTTGCTTTTTCTTTGTTTGTTAGTCACTTTGAGAAAAGCAGGGTACAAATCTTATGCAGTATCCAATGACATTTTGTTCCAAGAAGAGGCATCAGAACATCTCTCCACCCCCACCCCACCACTCTCTCGGCATTTCTGTGCCACCTTTCCTGCCAAGGGGCAGCCCAAAGCAGTTCACATCAAAATCAAACAGGATCAGCAAACATATAGTAAAAAACAAGACATACGAAAGTATAGGCAAGCAACAGCAAAATAATAGTTCAGCACAAAAATCTCCAAGTACCAGAAGCAATTGGCACTGTTCTACATTTTCTACATTACTTCGATGCCTCCTGGTAATTCAAGAGACATTTGAATGTCTGCTGGGAGATGGATTGACTCCTGTCCCTTTGCTTGAGAAGGAACCCGGAGCAAGGATAAAATTGGATGATGCTTGATCCCAGAACCCTGGGAGGAAATAGTTAACACTGGTTGTATTAATATTGTTAGCAGACACTGGAGTTATTTTTGTACAAAAAAAGCAGAATGTAGGTTTCAGAAATTGATAAATGAATACAAGATGACTTCAGCTTTCTGTGATGATGTTTTCTGCCATTCTACTCCATCCTGCCCATTCCTGCCCATTTCCACAGTTCAGCTGGACTAACCATGATATTATGTTGTAGCATAGGGATACAGATAAGTAGAGTTTAAATCATGATGCAGTTGGCAAATTGTTTAGGAAATGCCTGTCTTGCTTCCCTGGACTGATCATTCATCACATGACAGTGAAGCAGAGACCACATAACCAGCCATTCTGCCCAAATGCCTTTGTCAACAATAGTACCCTTTGTCCCAGTTCTTACTGATTATGCTTGTGCCTTGCTGTTCCTTGATGTACCAATGCAACCCTTCATGTCTCTGGTACTTCCCTCTATTCCCAAGACAGTGGAATGCTTTTTGGG
The DNA here is from genome assembly GCF_027244095.1 of Hemicordylus capensis. Taxonomy (NCBI): domain Eukaryota; kingdom Metazoa; phylum Chordata; class Lepidosauria; order Squamata; family Cordylidae; genus Hemicordylus; species Hemicordylus capensis. The sequence continues at coordinate 195,585,252 of NC_069659.1, read as the reverse complement.
AAAAGAATGTTTTTTGTTTGTTTGTTTTGTTTTAAAAGCACTGAATATGCACAGAGATTTCAGTGCCCCTCTCATGATTTTGTAGCACCAAAAAAGCTTGAGAGGTCCAGGAAAGCAACTTTAATTGGGCAAGGTTAGAAACAGTGTGCAGATTGCTGCTGACTTTGATGAGGGACACTCCGGGATGTTTGTCCGGACTGAATTCAGCAAGGTTAGTGCCTCTTTAGAGAGGTACTAGAATGGAGAAATCTGGAAGTGAAGTGTCAATTAGGGATAGGTTTTCTCACAAAGTGCATTCTGCACCAGCTGTTAGTTGTATGTTCTGGGACATATCTGGTTTTTTTAAAAACCAATGTACATTTACCCTTATTTGTTATTGTGATTGCTGTTGTGATGTTAAACTGCTCTGCCTTGTCTCACTGACATTATAATAGAAATTATAATATCAGGGAAAACTTGATACTGTTCTAAAAAAGGAAAACAAAACCAGTCACCTTGGGGTCCTGGGTTTCAGCCTCCTCCCTAAAAAACCTAAATTTGGCATCCATAATCCCTTGAGGTCTCCAAATATTAATGCTTGATCAAGAGACAGCTCCTTCTTTCCATGTTCTCCTGGACCCAACCTGTCAATCCCCCTTTTCTAGCTGGTGTTACGCATGAGGGGCAAGCAGGCATGATGTGGCCACACCCCTCCAGGCACCTTGTCGATATCCTCTGGCTGCAAAAACTGACATTCATCCAATAGAATACGATTGGATCCATAGAACAGTGTGCTGGACACCTTACTCAACTGAACTGGTGGCATCAAGGTCAAAGCAGATGGAGTGATGTTAACTTCAAAGTGTTTCTCAAACATGGCACCATGTGCTTCTGAGGGCTTCTTGACATTACTCCATAGGCCAAGATAAAGTGGGCCCTGAACCAGTCAGAAAAGCTATAATGGACAGACAGCATCCCGAGTACACATTGGCAGTAGAGAAGAATTGTTTCTTTGCTGCCGCCACCACCACCACCACCACCACCACCAAGCAGGCATGATTATACACTCCAACCTTTGTTTGATTGTATCAACAACAAATATTATGGCATCTGCATTCTAATTGTCTGCCAGCCTGCTTCATTGCCCCTAGCCTTTCAGTAAACCAAGGAACCAACCGTGTTCTGCACTGTGGACAATGGCACTTGTAAGGAACCGTGTCAACCACACAAGTCATTTCCATATTTCACAGAGAGAGTAGGGCTTTGGAAGGAACACCAGCCATGCTAACTGGAAACTCCTCAAGGGGCCACAGGAATTAATCCATCAGATTCCACAACCATTCTAATTGGCCTTCCACCCCTGCAGAGGGAAATGAGCCTCGGAAATCTAAACCTAACTAGAAAGTGGTCTGACTAAGACGATGGAATTAACAAAAGCTCCCCCACAACCAGGTCCCTATTTTCCTGGCCAGTTGAAAACATCATATCCAGAGTTTGATCTGCCTGCCATATGTGTTGAGTTGTCCCAACAATTACTTGTTGGGACAGTCTTGTGGTTGTCATGGTGACCATGAAATCCAGACAAAGTGGCTTCAGCATGAATCTTGAGGTTCCCCAGAACCAAAAACCCAGGAAACCTCTGCACAACATCTGAAACCACCTCCATCTTCAATAGGGAGACTGTTAGGTACCTGGGTGTTCTGTGTACTAACAGAATCTCCCGTTTGTCTCTAGTATCTAATACCTGTGGCTGCTACAAACCACTCAGAACTGTGTTTCTGCTGGAAACCTCATGAAGGAGATAGAATTCCTAAAGACTACAGCAGCTGCCATCCTGATTCTCAAGCCTATTCTGGTGCTGCACCAAGAAGCAGGCAGGCACAGTTGAAAGAGATCTCCTCCCAGCTCATCCACCCAGGGTCAGCCCATATATGGTGGATGTTTTACTGTGGAGCAACCTAGCATTGAACTACAGAAACATCAGGTTCTGTACAGAAACTACAGAAACATCAGGGCAAGTTAATATGGCAAGCCTAGTTACTGTGGTTGAAGGTAGAACAAAAAAAAGGGACAGGCTTAAAGTTCGAACTTCCAATCCTACGTCTGGCTAGTCTGACCCTCAGAGCCACATCACTCCCTACCTGTGATTACTATCTGGGTGGAAGAGGGCTACTCTGGGAATTCTCTGACTCAGATTTTAATTTAGAGACCTCATAATATTTGCCTAATGTTTGCATCCAGGATCTGATGGAGATACTGTATAAATACTGCCAAACTGGGAACAAGAACCATTCAAATTCAACATAAATTTACCCAGAAAGTTCAACACAATCTCATTTAATTTCAAAAGGGGATTTAAAAAAAAAAAGGCAGGGGGAGATGAAATGAAAAGTCAGGAGGGTCAAACAATTTTCAGGACGTTTGAGAGTTATTTATTTATTTATTTATTTATTAAATTTATACCCCCGCCCAAACTTATGTCTTTAAAACTATTTTAACAGAGTTTAAGATACAATTAATATCAGAAGCTAGAAAGGCTACAAAGAAATCCCTCAAAATGCCAGCATGGTTAAACAGTAGAGTCCAGGAAGCCATATGAACTAAGAATGCATTCTTTACAATATAGAAGTTTTCCCTAAATGAGAAACATAAGAATGCAAACTCTTGGGAAACAAATGTAAACTAACAGTAAAGAAAACAAAAAAGAAAGAAATTGGAGGAGGAAATTTCCAACAATATAAAAACTAACCACAATCTATATATATAATTCTCTAAGGTGTACCCGTAGCTAATCCCGTACATGGCAGCTCTCACAAAAGTTCACGAGCAGAAGCACCATGGTGACTGGGCAGTGGGGATTCCATATACAGATAGGGAGGAGTAGGGAGGAGGAGTCTGTGATGGTTAAGGACAGTTGAAATGCAACTGTTACCGGTCGGAAGATGTTCTTGATTGTAGAGAAGAGGGATAGATAGATAGATAGATAGATAGATTGATTGATAGATAGATGGCAGGGATCTGCGAAGAGAGGGGTCTTGAGAGAGGAAAGAGCCCCTTCAGGAGAAGGAGGCTGATGTTGGGTGAATTAGATGGGGAAATAAGATGAAGAAGATCTGCTAACTCAGGAAGGGGGTGAGAGAGAGAGAGAGAGAGAGAGAGAGAGAGAGAGAGAGAGAGAAGGGAGGGGAAGAGAGAAAGAAGGAAGGGCGAGGGATGGGACCGAACCTGTCAGCGGCCTGAGGGGTATGAGTGGCCATGGTAGTGCCTATTGGCAGCAAGGAAGGGCCCAGTCAACTGCTGCTGGTGTTTGGGGCTGCTGAGACCATTGGCGGAGGGAGGCAGACAGGCAAGGGACAGGCCCAGGCCTGTCAGCAGCCTGAGGGGAATGAGCGGCCATGACGGTGGTGGTGGCAGCAGCAGCAGCAGCAGAGAGGAAGGGCCTGGTCAACTGATGTTGCTGTTGCTCCTGTTGGGAAGAGGAGCAGGAGTGGGGTGAGGGTGGGGAGGTTTCTGGGGATAGGGGCTGCAGCATAGCCAATATGCGCCAGCAACACTGCAGCCATGACCAAGAGGGGTGAGGGGGATGGAGGAGTGACCAAGAGGGGTGAAGGGATGGAAGCAACCAGATGGAGGAGGAGGAGGAGCAGGAGTGTGGCTCAGATGAGGGTGGAGAGACCTCTGAGGTGAGGGGGGCTGTGGCAGAGGCTGAGGGGAGCAATCAAGTACTCGCACACAGATGCTCTGTGTGGGTTAAGCTAGTATTTTTTTAATCTATCAGCAGCAGGCAGCCATCCAGATGTCTTAAATGACAAAGGTACACAATTAATACTGAAGGAGGATAGTGATAATGCTGAAAAGCTAGTGAATTCTTTGCATCGGTCCTCACTGTAACAAAAAACATTTGACATACTATGTATAGAGAAGGCAATTAAAGAACTATGTCAAATATAGTTGACAAAAGACAAAGTTGTAGAACTCATATATTAAAAATAAGTTGATTTTTAGTTTAAGAAACTTGATTAGAAGAGGACACAGTACAGATTTATAAAATTAGGAACAGTGGCTGACATTCAGACTAAATTATTCAGAACTACTACTCAGGAGTTATTTTGAAGGACTACTAAATTTCAATAATTTAGTCAGGATATTAACCCATGTACTGAGAAAGGACACAGAAAAATTCCTCTCAGCACCCCTCCCCCCCGAATTTTGGATCACTCAGTGAAATTAATTGGCAGCAGATTTAGGATCAGCAAAAAGAAGTGCTTCTTCACACAACATGTGATTAACTTATTTAATTCCCTGGCTGAAATAGGTTTTTTTTTAAAAAAAGATTAGACACATTCATCGAGAAAAAGTGATTAATAATCCAGTATAAAAGCGATTAGCTATTAATATTAAAGACTTTATGGAACCTTCATGTTCAGGGGCAGTATACCTTTGTGTACCAATTGCTGAGGAAACACAACAGGGAAAGACGTGTCTTCTTGTGATGAAATTGGTCACCAGGACATGAAGATTTGTTTCATTTTTCTTCTATACTGACTGGATAGAACAACACTGGTTTCACCCTGCACAGAACTTCAGTCCATGTGGAGCAGAAGCTTTTTGTAGTGGGCCATATTTTATCCTTGCCGTTTGAATCTAGAGGGTGGGGAGAGTGAGCAAACTGGGCCAAAGCCAACTAGTCCCCTAGAGCAGTCAGTTAGCATGCAGAGGCTGGTCTGTGCTCCGGCATAACCTTTCTTGGGAGTTTCTGTTTCTCCTTGGATGTCACTAAGTGGGGGATGGGGTGGTGGGAGCTGGGGGAAGGGCAACGGGGGGGGGGGGCTGTCTTGTTATGAATCTGGGCCTGCCTGCTACAAATCAAAAGCAGTTTTGCCAAAGGACAGGATGAGGACGGGGAATCGCTTCTTAAAAGAGGAGCCATCGTCCCTTCCCACTGACCTTTCCTTGTTAAATGCAACATGCTGTGGTGTTCCTACACAATGGAGAACATTCTGCTCTCTATGTACTTGGCAAATGAAGTAATGGGCTTTAAAGAAAGTCTCATTGCATGAATCATGAATTATTGGCAAAGTGTTTGAAGTGGCTCCAAGATTTCTTTCTGACTGACTTGCACTTTCTCAGGAGATTTGTGGCCTTCTTTTCCCCCTTGGAGTGCCGGGTTGGAGCATATAACTGACCAGCTTGGCCAAGGCATTTTCTCTATTTGAAAGCCTTTCCTGGAAACCACTTAATCTTCTTGCCTTCAGAATCTCAGAAGAGGACATGACTTTTATCCCAGAAAGACTAATCCTCAACAGGGGAACAAAGGCTGGTGTCCCACTGCTCCTATTGTCTTGTCAATAGTCTTCAAACACCACCTGGTGAACTCCAGTCTGCCTAGAAACAACAGCAACAATAACATTTTGATTTGTTTAGGAGCCACCGGCCAATTCTGTAACCACACCAGGACCCCAACCATTCATTCATGGATTCCTCTGAGCATCACGCTGTCTCCAGCTCCCCCTGCTGAAAGCACTGTTAATATACGTTCAAACCACTTATAATCTACTGTTTGCAAGCAACTTCTCATCTATTACTTGTCAATCACTGGACCTGAAAGCTGAATAAAAAAGCAGCAACTGACCACCTCATAATGCACCATACTTTCGATGATGATAATGATGATGATGATGATGATGATGATACAGTGTTCTTACTCAACACTTGCATAAAAGTGTCTGTGTGTGCACGCGCACACACACACACAACAAAAACGAAGCTTCCTATGAAAAGCGCTCTCTCTCCCTCCCTCCCTCTCCCTCACTCTCTCTCTCTCTGTGCGCAAGCAGGTAAAAATGAATGCTGTTTCACTTGAGGGCATTTCAGGTCTTGCTATTGCGTGCCAAAATCCAATGGGTGCTTGGTTCCGCATTTGGCATTGCCAGTCACACAATTGTCTCAGAACTACAATTACTAGCAGCAAGGACTTTGTCGGTTGTGCTGTTAAGAGTAAGAACTCACATTGGGGAGTTGATCCTGGATCCATATCAGCACTGTTGGCCCTTTAGAGAGCTCCTAATTCCATTTGCGGGGGTCAGTCCATACGCCTTGTTGTTAGGGTTGTGCGTTTTGTTTTCTGTTTTGTTTTTGGCCCGAATCCGAAATACTCCTGTTTTGTTCTTTGTTCGAAACCAGCCAATCCGAAACACCCCAATTTTGTTCTTTGTTCGAAATTGCAAAATCCAAATCCGAAATGTTTTGGGTTTTAAAAAATGGCCCCAGGGAAAAACTAGCGGGTGGGGGTGGTAGTGCCTAATGGGTGGAAACTACCACCCAAATTCCAGAGGAATTGGGCAAAGGGCTGGGTTTTGGTGAATTTTTGAAGTATAGGATTTTTCCCTTAGGGAAGAATTGAGGTTTTAGCAAAAGTATAGCTTCATGTTGGGGGGAAAGGGGTGGCCCAGAGCAGAGTAGGGTGGGTGGTAGTGCCCAGTGGGGGCAAGAAAGCTGCCAGAATTATTTCAAAGGAATTGGGCAGAGGGCTGATTTTTAAAGATGTAATGGAGTTTGCACGTCTGTAAAGTTCTTCCCCATAGGGAATGATGGACCTCTATAATTCCTGCCCCATAACTGCACTTGGGGGGCACCAGGGTGGCCCAGAGTGAGTGGTGGTGTAGACCACATAGGGTGCCAACCACCCCCATGGGTTGCTAACCCATGGGGTACTAGGATCTGTTGTTTCTGAGATGTTTTGAGTGTAGATTCAGATTCTCTGGTAGCATATGAGAGTGGATTCATGGTTTGTCATTGAAAATCTCATATGCTACCAGAGAATCTACACTCAGAACACCTCAGAAACAACAGAACCCAGCACCCCATGGGTTAGCAACCCATGGGGGTGGTTGGCACCCTATGTGCACTACACCACCACTCACTCCTGGCCACCCCAGTGCCCCCCAGGTGGAGTTATGGGTCTGCTGAAACCTCCATTATTCGGGGGGGGGGGGTTAAAGAAGCATAAACTTCCAACAATTCCTAAGAAATCAGCCCTTTGCCCTGTTCCTTTGGAATCTGGGTTGTGGCAGGCACCCCTTGGGGCATTGCCACCCAACCCACTGCTTTGCCCCTCAGGCCCCCTTTCTGCCCCAAAGACATTTCAACTTCAGAAATTCTTTAAAAATCAGCCCTTTTCCCAATTCCTTTGGAATCTGGGTGGCAGCAGGCACCCATTGGGGCACCACCACCTGAACTGCCCCTAAAGCCCCCTTTCTGCCCCCAATCCACCCCAAATAACATCAATATCACCCATCAACAACAGCAGAGCTTTGGAAAAAATCAGGCAGATTTCCAAAGGTCATGCACATCCACATCCCCCCCACCCGAAATGCAATTGATCTACACACAACAGTGTGAAACAACAACAATGAAATGCACACTGCCCCACTGGCCAATGAGGGTAAAATTTACCCTTAAATTTGCTTAAAAGGAATAAGGAGGCAATTGCCAGCAGATCAGCCCATGCTTTTGCTGGCCAATCTGCAGGCTGGAAGGGCTGGAAATTCAAACAGATGTCAAAACTAAAAATAGAGACTGAAGGAGAAAAACTTTCTGCGATTACAAAATGGAGTTCCAAAACAGCCGAAACAACAAAACATTTCGTATCCGAAACAGGGACATTTTGTTTTGGCTACAAAATTTTCTGTTTTGAGCACTGGGTGTTTTGTTTTGGCTACAAAACAGCCAAAATGGCCTGTTTTGTTCACAAAACGTTTTGTATCCGAAACGAAACGCACATCCCTACTTCTTGGGTTGCTAAGGCGACTGGTGGTGAGTGGCAGATTCTTTAAAGGGGAAACATGTTTTCCTAATTATGTAAAACTCTGGAAACTGGGGGGCGGGGGTCAACCTCAACTACTCCCTGGGTCAAGCCACATGCGATTGTTACAGAACTCTAGTTCTGACAAAATGACTGGTTCAGCATTTGGAACTGCTACTGTGTGACTGTTGTTCTAAACCAATAAATGGGGCTAGGTGCTAGGCCTTTATGCAAAAGGCACAAATACCTTTGCTTCAGAAAAAGAGATTACTGTTCTGTGACGATGAGTTAAAAACTCATTTTTTTCAATCACAAAAGTAATCTCAAAATACAACCTCCCCCCTGCGCCACACATACACACACACACTATTTTAATGCTAAATGCCTCCAATGGTGCCTGAATCTTGCCCCTCCCCTGTGCCGCACTTACACCTAAGATGGTGCATTGCTTAGATAACTCATGCTCACACCATAGAGGCATTCTTCACTCTCTCCTCTCCTATATCCTCCTTATATACCAGAATTCATTAGTGCCCCAAAAGCCAGCCAGTCAGGTGGTGCTAGCCCCATCTGAATAACGAATCAGAATGTCTAATCTGAGAGTGACCATGTCACCAGGGCAGTGATTCCTGAGCATCTGACAAATTGCTGCTACTAGGGAGAACAAATGAAACCACGAACCCCACATGCTCCCCGAACCATTCCCGCGTGCCATGCACTCCTACTGTCCCTGCCTTGAAGTCCTGATTTTAGCTTTGATTCTGCAAAGGGGAAAAGAACTTGGAACCCAGCCAGGTGGCATTTTGCTGTCACCTTGTGTTGCTTGTATCTCACCTTTTGCAACGGCCAGAAAATATTGGCAGCTCCGAAATCATATAAGGAGATCTAATCGGATGATTTATGCCAAAAGGGATTTGACTGGAAGCCAGGAATCGTTTGTCAAATGGTTCCCCACCACCCCCGTGCACGCACACACCTTTTTATTAACTTCCTTTCTAAAAGCTTCTCTTTGTAGATGTCTTGTGGGTCCCCGTCTGCCATGTAAGGAAGGGCAACAGTCCCACAGGACTCTTCCCAGCCATTCCTAGTGCAGCCTGCTTGGTGTCGGAAGCAAGAAATGACGACCTGCATTGCTCTGAAGCTTTAGGTGTGGTGCACTAGATGCTGGGATAAGCCCCAGAGAACTGGGAATGAAATCTTGCTCGGCTCCCTGGATGCCTTGTTGACCATTAAAATGGGGGCTTATAATTAACTGACAGTATATAAACAAGAGCAAAATGTGTCCAAAAAGAGGCCATGGCTCCTTGGTTTGTTGTAAGCCCTAAATAAAGCAACATGGAGGGGGGGGGGAGATAGCCCTCCTTTGTGATCCAACACTTTTAAAAAAGGAATTAGAAGGCAGTTTGTCTTGCACTTCATCACCTTCGGACCCAATGAGGGAGGGAGAGCATGGAGTGCCTGTCTGCCGCTCTAAACTGCACCCACGGTGCACGCTACAGTAGCCAGGAATGTGTATTTCTGCAGATGATTAAATCAATACAATTTTGACAAGACTTGTTGGAACATGCTTCTTTATTTTACGCAATTCCTTCCCCTTCGTCGGGGGCATTTATCACCCTGCCTGCCTGTCAGCTAATGGAGATTGTTCTTAGTCCACACTTGATAGAAGGACGTGGTTATGATGCATGCCCACAGTTCAGCTCAGATGCCGGGGGAGGGGCAAGAAGCTCAGCTGGGGGAGTGGGGGAGCTGGGTCACTTTTTGCCTGGCAAATGGGGAATACTACTACTACTAATTCTACTACTACTACTAATAATAATAATAGCAGCAGCACTGCTAAAGCGATGGGTATCATTGCTATTATAGTTGTTCTTTTATTGGATTACATACAATTATAAAGAGACTGGGTATGGGAAGCATACACCAAAAGCAGTTGTTTTACTTTTTACACAATGCAAGAAAAACTAAGAAGTGTGCAGAAAATGTCTTGATCCAAAGGAATAATCAAACTCCCCCAGGGGAATATTTCGTGCTGAATCTAATTTACATTTTTTGTAAGATAGCCATATACTTGAATGTTCCTTGGTATGCCTACTTTTGCTACCAACATTTGGGCTGTATAGTCCAAAACAGATTGGTACTAAGGTTATTTGTTCAGACCAATCCATTTTCTGCACACCTTTTAGTATTTCCCCCTATCTGGTTTAAGTGTCATCATCCGTTTAAGTGCCACCATCCTCTCTTGTAGTTTACCTTGTACATTAAAAAACAAACAAACAAACACCTTAGGGCACCCAACTGAATTATTGTACAGCAAACAAACCATTTTTAACCTAGTGCACAGTTAACCAGCGGAACTCTCAGCCACCAGAAGTAGCAATTACAAATAACACTCCTAGCTTTAAATAAAAAAAGAAAAATCCATTGTCTTAAGATAGGGATAGTGCCACTTTCTTAAGAGAGGGATGTAAAACAGCGATTTGACAGGCTGCTCACAATATATTCTTCCTAATGCTTCTAGCATCCCCATTATTGTAAACAGCCAGAGACTGGGGGTGGACTACACAGAATGAATAGTAGTTTCTGTTAACGCCATGCAGTGATACAACCACTCCATCAACTACCAGGGCAGGGTAACTGGGCTCAGTGGGCCATGTTTCTGATCCAGTAGTACTATGCATAGATTGCTATTTTATCACCAAACTATTAATTTATTCAAGTTTTTCACCTCTTCCTATAGAATGTGCTCTCCTTAGAGAAATATTGCAATGGATAGGGAGTCAGAAGCGGGAGCTGTAAGTTCAACATAAGACAACTAAGGCTGAACTGCCTTTCCATTCTGCCAGTATTACTGTTCTGTACTGTTTGCATGCTCTTACACCAACAGAAAGTGGCCCCATAAAATATGCCCTCCTCACAACTAGGTCTTATAGTTGTGATTAATATTGTAAGACGGCTGTAAGGGCAAACAGGTCAGAGTCAGCTGTGCTAACTGTGATGTACAAAAGGGTGCTAAAATGCCACAAAGCAACTTTCCACTTGGGACACTTGTGTTATGCCCATAACAGGGCTTTTGTAAATAAGATTTAGGCTGTGACTTCCTCCATTTAAATGAGCATGTACTGAGGAGGGGCTGTTCCTCATTTCCCCCCCTAGAAATGTCTCTCTTTCTCCTTGTCAGCTCTGCGCGGTTGGCCAGCCACCATTATCGCTGTCCCAGTGATGGATGTGGGAGGTGTGCATGTATGTCTGTGTGTTGTTGTGGCAGAAGAGCAGAGAGGTGGGTGTCTTGGTTTTGAACACAAATGTTTTTTGATGGAAGAAGTGTGTTGGAACCACCACCACTAAGCAACATACATGGTTTTCTGCCTTCATTTCTCCTCACAACTACTCTGTGAGGTAGGTTTTGCCGAGACTCAGAGGCTGGTTCAAGTACCCTATGAGCAAGGATTTGGCTGAGCAGGGATCTGAGGCCACATCTCCCCAGTCCAAGTCTAAATCTCTATCCAGCATCACACTGGGGCTGCCTTTGCACATATAACAGGAAACCGTGGGTTCAACAAACTTGCATTTTGCCCCCCATTCTCCTTGCTGCACTCCCCGACAATCTGATCTGGAGTCTGGGAGACTGAGAGGGTCGGGGGTGGAGAAACTGGCTGTGCAGGCTTCCTCCAGCTAATAACAGGCAGCTGTGGCAGCCAATCATATACAGAGAGAGGGAGAAGCTTCCTACCCTCCACTCAGGTTAGAAACAGTGGCAGGATGACACAACACTGCTTTCTAACCAGAGTTACCGCTCGTGAAACTGAAGAGCAACCCAAGGGTGACAATTCAGGTTTGAGACCTGAAACCTCAGGTGGCTTTTCGGAGGATTCCCTCATTCAGACGACTGGAAACCCAAGCCTCTGGCATGGCTGTTGATGTCCGAAGGCTGCCTGGATCTGAACCATCCCCTAGCCCTGGATGTGAGGGAACTGGATGTTGAGGTACTATGATGACAAAATGACATCCTGCCAGTGTGTAGAAGTGCTTTCTTTTTTAGTCAGCTCACAGGCATAGAGAACAGAGTGCCAACAGTCATGTGGTATGGGGAAAAGTGGGTCTGGTGTGGAGCACTGGCTTTAGGATCCAGCACAGAGATGCCCTGGCTCCAAAAATGAAAGCCTGGGATGGAACTGCTGCATCAACAGAGGCTGAGACTCTCCCCATTTAAGAACAAATGACAATGCAATAGGGGTGTGCATGGAACCACCAGGGGCATTTCGGTTCGAATTCAAACAGAATTCTATTCAAATCAGTTCTGCACAACCCTACAATGCAAAAGCAAAATGGCCATTGCTGTGTCGCAAGTGTCAGTTCACTTTCAGGTAAAGATAATGAGATAATCATTATCCCCACTACGATGGCTGATTCACAAGACCAAACAGCGGTGTGAGAATGAGAACCGAGTTCTGTAAGAGGTGAAGCCGGAAGTCATGGGATACCTTCAGCAGGAGCACAGCTCACAACTCAACTCATAGCAAGCATGCTGGATATGTTGTGTTGCTGTTCAGATTTATCACTGGTTTTATTGCTGAATGTCATCTTAAGGTTGTTCACATGTACCTGATACCAGGGCGGGAAAGGCTGTGTGGGAAAGCAGGATTGCACCAACCTCGCCCCATCCCCGATTATCCTTACCTTTCTTCAGCTGCGCCACTCATGGCCCACAAGAGCTATGCTTCAGGGAGCAGCTCCGCCACCTGGAGGCCAGGGAAAATGAGTCTGGCCTCCAGAAATCCCATGATGCACTGTGTGAGGAGCATAGTGCATTGGGGGATTTCCCCGCTGCCAGATGCTCTAGTCACCCAGCTCTATGAATGCTCAAGCTGCAGGTAGCGTGAACATTCATTTGACTGAGCACTTGGATAGAAGGGCCTGCTCGGTCCCTTCTACTTCAAAACTACCCCGATCCTGGTGCTCCAAACAA